>NC_044365.1:2318800-2415071 GCF_007364275.1 Archocentrus centrarchus | reverse complement strand
GTTAAGAGTTTTCTGGCTGAAGATATTATTGATTTAAATGGAAAAAATATATATACTATTCCAGTCACACTGTGGGATATGTTCAACCATTCATGTGTGAGTCTGCTCAGACTTTTGACTGGAACTGCATTTTGTAATCTATAGTACGATTAAATATTAATTTAAAAGTCTGGACTCTCTGAGTCCAGCGATGCCTCACCTGTAACTAGCCACACTACAGTTTTAAAGCCAAATAGCCTACCAGCTAATGCTGTTTACTTTAGATATTAGTATTTATCTAAACCTGACATCCCGGTATAACCAGAGTAGATAAATAACTTTACCTGATCGCTTCAAACGTGAGCATTTCTGATCGTGTCCTCAGTCCTGATCGTGCCCAATTTTTATCAGTAAATTTGATGTCTTCCAACCACAAACGCCTCCGTTTTCTCTCAAACAGCTGGGATCCCGTGGGATTCAGTACAACTTCAGTCCACTTTTGGTAGAGCAGAAATTCTGACAGCCAAACGTGCAACAGCAGATATTTTGATGCTGATATCGCTTTTAAATCACGTTTAAATGCTGCGAAGACTCGTTGTTCTTATTGATTTGAATGGAGCAGCAGTTCAACTTCCGTTCCAAAAAGCCGCGCCCATCCTTTGATGACGTAGGCTGTAAAGGGCTCTGTATAAACCACAACTGAAAAACTTGAGACCTCCTGCTCTCCCTGCAGGGGTCGAGTGATGCTGTTTTCTGGAGAACTGATTGGTCAGTGGACGGAGTTTCATACCTCTGATCTCTAACCTGGAACCTAACTGCTCCAGAGTAGGTTAGGTTCACAGCATGAGTAACCATGGCGATTTAACCCAGTACAACATGAAACCACCTTCATAGTACAGAAAGCCCAGGATTAACCCCGGAAGTTACCTGGATAAGACCAAATCCTGCTATGTACTGCAGGCCCCAGATTAACCATTTGCTCCGGCATTAATCACGGGTCCTTTTTTACAACTTTGTTACATTTCCTGGAAGGTGGTGCTCATAAGGATCATTTTACTGGAAGGTGGTGCTCATAAGGATCATTTTACTGGAAGGTGGGCTCATAAGATCATTTGAAGGTGGTGCTCATAAGGATCATTTTACTGGAAGGTGGTGCTCATAAGGATCATTTTACTGGAAGAAAATTCTTAGGATCTGCTGCCATCAGCACCCCTTTCATGTGACTGTCCAGGGGAAACCCTGGGCTAACTCAGCGAGTTGATAACCAGTTTCATGTGACCGCTGTTGAATTGTTAAATGCTGCTAACAAAGTCAAGGCTGCACCATGTTACAGTAATATACAAAGGTGTTAATGTGAATGGTCTCTGTAGGTCACCAAGAAGCTCCCCATCTCCTGGAGAGTGACTTCCTGTTCTCCTGACCATTCAGTCTCTTTACCTGTTGTTTTCATTGCTGTTGTTGTAGCCTAGTACCCCCATGACCCTTTGATGTCCTACTTTTGTTCTTTGTGTGTAATTAGCAACCCTTCCTCCAAATTCTGTCACCACCCCTCTCTCCCTTGTAGTCTCCTGTATAGATATCATTCTTGTAGATGGCTGTGTGTTGGTTTACCTACTCAGACCCACCCTCTGTTGAGGTCTGCATCATGAAGATGGACAGGTGCTCAGAATCTGAGAGTGATGGTTGATCACCTGTTTATATGGCTTTCATGATACGATTGATCAATAATTAATGTAACATTAATAGAAATATGTTTGTGTTTGCAGAGGTCAGAGGTCACAGTCTCCAGCACCCAGCTGTCTCTCTATGAGGAGTGACGAGTCCAAAGAAAGACCTCCAGGCTTCAGTAATGAAGCTGCACCAACAATGTTCTTCAATCATGGACCTGAGCTGACAATGTAAGAGAACTGCTGACTCACAGAGTTCAAAGGTCATTTATATAAATGTGTTCTACCTCTGACATCATCATTTATCCCTAATGGCGGCTTTTATTGGAAAAAGCACTGATTGCAGTTTTTTAAGCTGGATCGTTGCATAAAAATGGGCCGTGCACTACAACGAGAGTTCAACATACCCAGGCTCTGTGTGTTATCTGGATTCACTTATCCTAACATTGGTTTAACCAAGGCTTTAACCTGTGTGTTGACATGAAAGGGGCGGGGCTGTCAGCACCTAACCAATCTAAAAGGGGTGTTTTATGGGTCATATAACTTTCCTCCCACAGAAAATGAACAAGCTGCACATATAAACATGTTCTCCCAGCAGAGTCTGAATCCCACTGAGAACATGCTGGAAATCAGAGACTCAGTGAAATCGTGGCTTCCAGCTGATTTGAACTGAAACTCTGAGCATCACCTGCTGCTGACAGCTTAGTTTGTATTCTCTCAGCTGCAGACTCGCTGCTGTTTGAGGCTCTCAGAGGAAAGATTCAATATAACAACACAATTCAGCAAGAGGCACAACAAGCCCCGCCCCCACAGACATTTTACCTGGTTTGAATGTGTCCCTCTCCAAACCCTGAATCATTGAGGTAGCTCAGAGGTCCTGCTGTCCATCACCATCATGTTCCAGGGTTTAAAAAGCTGAACAACAGAACTTTGTTTGTATGAATGTTTCTAATGTTAAATTCAAGCAGCCTGTAAACCCAGAGTCTGGATCAGTTTCAGTTTTAATAAGAAGTTAAGCAGGATGAATTGAACTGCTAGTTTTGCTTAATATTGTTAACAAACATAACAAAAACAATACACTGTTACCCCTGCCCTGGAGGGGGATTTACACTGCATACAAATCTGATCTGAAGTCAGCAGGTACAGTGTAGCTGTCCTGTTTACAGTGGGGAGAGACAGGAAACGGGGGGAAAGACACACAGGCGACAGGCCGGGACTCGAAGTTTCACCGTCTGCACCGCAGCAAAAGTATGTGGTCACCGGTTTCACCACTACGCCACCCGGGCACCCAGGTGTCCTGATTTAGGATCAGATATTAATGCTGATACAACAATAATTGTATTTATTACTGACGCTGATCAGGGAAACACAAAGACTTTAGATGCAGCTGACAAACTTCAGACCCTCCTGCTCTCCCTGCAGAGGTCTGAGTGATGATATTTTGTGAGGATCTGATTGGTCAGTGGGCGGTGATTTCATACCTGCTGATCTCTAGTCTGGATCATGGCCTGTTCTGGAGCAGGTTAGGTTCACAGCATCAGTTACCATGGCGGTAAGAAGTGAAGCACCTTTGTAGAAAACCCAGGATCAACGATGAGGTTACCTGATAAGATGAAGTCCTGCTTCATAGTGCAGACTCTGACTTAGCCAATGAGAGAGTTAACGTAATCCCTGCCTCAGTAACCATGGTAACAGCCTCTGTGACCCTAACCTGCTCACTGGCAGGTTTTCTTCACCAAACTCTGAGAGTCTCTCCGACCCCTCCTCTCCTGCTGCACCTGAACCACCTGTCTGATGCTCTGATTCATTTCCTCATCCATGAGGTCAAAGGTCAGAGTGAAGCCTGCTTCATTGCTTCATGCGGATGTTCATGAGTCCACCATCAGGACAGCTCTGAGCAGCAACATGTTCATGGCTGCAAGGAGAAAGCTCTGCTGCCCACAGAGCTCTCCCAGTATCTGGGACCGGCACCAGTGCCCTGTGACCCCTGTGACCCCTGAGGCTGCTTTGTGGTTGTTGTGTATTTGCTAACAGTTAAACAGCTACATTAACATGTGCAGCAGCCGGGTTAGCATTCATGCTAACTGTTCAATACTTCACTGCTGCTGAGACGGGAGCTTTACTGACCTCTGAGATTCCTCCTAAAGTGTCGTTCAGTGCTGTGAACCTCAGATACTGCAGCTGCTAGTGGGAGGGGCCGTGTGCCCACCTGTGTGCAGGTGCTGTGTGAAGCTGTGTATCAGCTGGAGGAGGCAGAGACAGCACTGTTGTTATCACTACTACTGCTAATGAGTATCTAACCCGAGGAGCCAGATGAGATTCAAATCAAAGTTTCTAATGAATGAAGAAACAAGACCGAATCCAACACAGTGAAACCTGGTTTATGGTGTTTGGGCCTGTTTTACTCTGTTTGTGCCAGAAGGTCAGAATTATGAATCATACCATCAAATTTTAAAGGCAAACATCAGGATAATCTGTGAACTGAGTCATCAGAGGAAATATAAAGATAAAGGCAGAGTGAGCCTAACCCCAGAGAAATGTTGTAGCAGGACCTGAAGTGAAGGAAGTGAGTCCTTCATGAGAGCAAAGCCACCAACGTCCCAGAGCTGAAGCTGCTCTGTGTGAAGAACTGAGCTCAGCTTCCTCCAAGCTGATGCAGGATTGATCCACAGCCTCAGAGACGTGGAGCTGCAGTTCTTGTTCCACAGTGAGGTCACAGCAGACACTGAAAGCAAAGCTTCAGCTACTTTTTATTCCTCATAAACGTGCATTATGATGATGATGATCAAGTTTCTCTCATCTGTTTGTTTGGCTTCTTCTGTGTCCCAGTTCAGGGGCTGCGTCCTTCATAGGCCAGAAGTGAGCAGCTGTTAAACTGGACGGTCTCACCTTCAAACAGCTGTTCATGCCATTACATCAGTGTAGCTCTGTTGCCTAGCACCCGTGACAGTACATAAAAGCCAAAAATTAATTTCCAAATATCCTGATGGGGCTTCAGTGAGACATTAAAGTTAAATAAAACTTTCCTGTTATGAAGCTTCACTTTAATCTCAGCCAAACTGATGTGTGTCAGGAGTCAGGCATTCTCTCCGGGGATAATGAGCCTTGTATTCAGAGCAAACTGCAGGCAGATCACTCAGTGTTTAATCAGACAGGAAAAGCAGTTCATTAGTGCTGCTGAGATCAAAGGAAGCATCACTTTGGTTCCAGCCTGAATGCTGGATTCAAACAGGAAGTAGCTCCACTTTTCCTGTTCTCTGTGACCATCAGAGCTTCTGCACAGTGTCGTCACATCTGGATCTTTGTCAGCAACAGTCAGCAAATGATTTTAGTGATAAAGAAATGTGTTCACAGAGAGAGGAAGAGGAACGGTGTCTGTGAGGAAGAGCAGCCGTCCTGCTGTGCTTCCTGTCAGGACGTCCTGAAGGATCCGGTCTCTACCAGCTGTGGACACTGGTTCTGCAGACAGTGCATCTCCTCATACTGGGACCAGTCTGCTTCATCAGGAGACTCCTCCTGTCCCCAATGTGGAAAAAGACCCAGAACCAGAGCTGGACTGCAGACAGCCAGTCAGAGCAGCTGTGGCCAAAGTAAGACTGAACATCTGTCTGCTGATGGACTCATTTCTGAAAACTGGACTTCTTGTTGTGTTGTTGACACATTTCAGAGTTTCTTTCTCTTTAGTCTCAGTGTTTTTCTGTCTTTCAGCAGATGCTGTTCTGCAGGAGGTTTTAGAGGAACATAAGATCAGTCTGAGGAGGAGATGTGAACGTGTGACTGAAGGAAGTGATCAAACAGGAAGTGGAACCCTCCTGAACAGGATCTACACTGAGCTCTACATCACAGAGGGACAGAGTGAAGAGGTTCATACCCAACATGAGGTGAGGCAGCTGGAGACAGCTTCCAAGATGGACGCCCTCCATGACAGACCAATCAGGTGCCACGACATCTTTAAAGCCTTCCCTGGCCAACAGAGACCCATCAGAGTGGTTCTGACCAATGGCGTCGCTGGCGTTGGAAAAACCTTCTCAGTGCAGAAGTTCAGTCTGGACTGGGCAGAGGGCTTGGAGAACCAACATGTCAGTGTGGTGATGCTGCTTTCATTCAGGGAGCTGAACCTGATCAGAGATCAGCAGTACAGTCTTCTGGAGCTGCTCCATGTTTTCCATCCAACATTACAGAAGGTCCCAGCAGAGAAGCTCGCTGTCTGGAAGCTTCTGTTCATCTTTGACGGCCTGGATGAAAGCAGACTTTCATTGGATTTCACCAACAGGAAGCTCGTGTCTGATGTCACACAGAAGTCATCAGTCAGCGAGCTGCTGACAAACCTCATCGAGGGGAAGCTGCTTCCCTCGGCTCTCGTCTGGATAACTTCCCGACCTGCAGCAGCCAATCAGATCCCTCCTAGATGTGTGGACAGGCTGACAGAAGCACGAGGCTTCACTGATGCCCAGAAGGAGGAGTACTTCAGGAGGAGATTCAGTGATGAAGAGCTGTCCAGAAGAATCATCTCCCACATGAAGACATCCAGGATCCTCCACATCATGTGCAGAATCCCAGTCTTCTGCTGGATCACTGCTACAGTTCTGAAGCACATGTTGACCACAGAGCAGAGAGGAGAGCTGCCCAAGACCCTGACTGACATGTACTCACACTTCCTGCTGGTTCAGACAAAGAGGAAGAAGAACAAGTACCATGAGGGACATGAGACGAGTCCACAGGAGCTGACGGAGGCTGACAGGGAAGTTCTTCTGAAGCTGGGGAGGCTGGCGTTTGAACATCTGGAGAAAGGAAACATCATGTTCTACCAAGAAGACCTGGAGCAGTGTGGTCTGGATGTGACAGAGGCCTTGGTGTACTCAGGAGTTTGTACAGAGATCTTCAAACGAGAGTGTGTGATCTTCCAGAAACCAGTCTACAGCTTTGTTCATCTGAGCATTCAGGAGTTTCTGGCTGCAGTCTACAGGTTCCACTGTTACACCAGCAGGAAGATGGAGGTGCTGGAGGACTTCCTGGGGAAAGAATATGATCAGTCAGCTCTGGATGATTTGTTGATGAAAACAGTAAAAAAATCCCTCCAGAGTAAAAATGGTCGCCTGGACCTGTTTGTTCGCTTCCTTCATGGCCTCTCTCTGGAGTCCAACCAGAGACTCTTAGGAGGTCTGCTGGGTCAGACAGAGAACAGTCCAGAAACCATCCAGAGAGTCATCAACAACCTGAAGGAGATGAACAGTGATAAAAGCTCTCCTGACAGAAGCCTCAACATCTTCCACTGTCTGATGGAGATGAACGACCTCTCAGTACATCAGGAGATCCAGAAGTTCCTGAAGTCAGAGAACAGATCAGAGAAGAAACTCTCTGAGATCCACTGCTCAGCTCTGGCCTACATGCTGCAGATGTCAGAGGAGGTTCTGAAGGAGTTGGACCTGGAGAAGTACAACACAACAGATCAGGGACGACTGAGACTGATTCCAGCTGTGAGGAACTGCAGAAAGGCTCGGTGAGTCCAGATGTGCTCATTAACATCATTAATCAGAAAAATATTTATTTTGCTTGTTTAGCTGCAAAGGTCTGATTATAGTTCCAGCTTCCATGAATGCTCTCAGGTCTGAGGGACATAAACTTCATCATCAGCAGGTGAGCGTGAGGCTCCGTGTGGACCTGCCTGTTTGTGGCTACACGGACTTCTCCCAGAAGAATTCCCATTACATCAGTGAGGGAGGAATCCCTGTGACTGGGGGGCTTTTTCTCCAGTAATGGCTCATTTTTACCCCCAAATCACAGTGAATGTGACTTGTGTAGTAAATGTGATGATGTCAGTCAGCAGCTGCGCAGCTTCTCCTCTCAGGCTGTGAACAGTTTGATCATCACGGAGGAGCTGCAGGAGAATCAGAGGAGCTCTGATAGTGAAACAGTTTTAAATGTTGCTCCTGCGTCATGGTTTTATTTTACATGTATTGTTGCTGCTGCACTGACTCGTGTTAAAATCATTTTGAAGTTATAATCAGACCATTTTCCCTCCGTGCAGCAGCAGATTAATTGTGACCGATTGGAGCGCTGCGAACCGCTTTTAAATGCTGGTAGAATTGCAGCCACATATGATAGAGCAATAATTGATTTGCAATCATTGATAGAGCAATAATTGATTTGCAATCATTGATAGAGCAATTGTTGATTTGCATATGAAACCAGAGGATTTACACTTAGCATCATGCATTCAACATGTCCCATAGCGCTGTATCCTTCCTCTAACGGGTTCGCAAGCATCGCATAGAAAGCGCTAACAGCTACATGTGCTTCATCTTGTGCATTAGCATGTACAGCTATTAGCGATGGCTCTAAGAGTTTGAAGTGAACGACGGGAGCCGCCTCCTGATTGTGAGCCGTTTCTTTTTTTTTTGTGGAAGCCGTATGTGATTGGTTAAGATGTGTGGCAGCATCTGTGGGTCTACACTGAGCGGGAGGGGAGGGGCCCCGGACACGTCATGCAGTGAGTACAGAAACCCCAGAGAGGGGGGGGTTCCTGCAAAGCTGGCTCGGAGACAGGAAAGAGCAGAGGAAGCTGCACCGTACATAGAGGCTACACGCAGGGACGGTGAGGAAGATGAGTGACAGGAAATGTAGCAAAGTTTGGACACATTTTAATTTGATAGACAGACAGAGTGTAGACTGCAAAGTTAAAATTTCATATCGAGCAGGCTCCACTAATAACCTGCACAGACACAGGCGTAGGAGCCGGGGTGTGCCCCCCCCAATATTGGAGACAAGCGCATTTGTCCCACCCAAAACTTACACTGTGGAGGGGAAAAATATTTGATTTTGAAACTCGCGTGCTTTTATTTTGAAGGCACAACACAGCATCATGTCACTGTGCCCCCCCCCCTCTAAACAGCCATCATAAATGCATTTTTGACCAGTATTAAATGTTTTTGACCAATAAAACATCAAAGTTTGCACTTGTGTGTGCTACTAAATTATTTTGTATTAATAAAATATTTAGCTTACTGTTACCAGTGCGGCCACCTGATAAAGTAAGAGTACAGCCTGGAATGACATGGTCATTATGCTTGATAAAAGATTCAGGCCATTTGGTTTGGTGGTTTGCCCACGTCTTATGATTATAAAACGTATACTTATGTAAACTGCCGTATTTTGTGGACCATAAGGCACACCGGGTTATAAGGCGCATGATAAAACATATGTAGAGCAAAACAAAAGCATCAGGTAAGTTGAACTTTATTCAGCTCAATCACAATAACTCAGAATATTGTTCAGTTGTAACAAATACAGAAAAATACTCACATTTTAAATCAGTAATCTTCAACAAATCCATTAAATTCCTCATCTTCAGTGTCTGAGTTGAACAGTTGGGTGATGTCAGCATCAGACATGCCGGGTTCCCTCTCATCATTATCGAGTCAGTCTGGTTGTTGTTACTGGTTTGTTTTGGTTGCGTCACACAGCAACCATTTAATTGTTAATAAAAGGGCAACTTTTGCTGGCAATCTCTCACCATCTTCTTCACCATCTTAACAGACGCTACAATATATTCTTTATTAATGAGGGTAAGAACAAGTCATTTCTTCATTTTATATATAAGCCCTTCAAAAATCCTGTGCACCTGTATATTTACCGATGTAAGCAAAGAGGAAAAAATATGAAATCTCTTTTTGACTCAACACCAGAAACCTGAAAACTCTGCTGTCACCGTGTTTTGTGTACATACAGCGCTCGTACTGTGTCCCTTCATACGCTGTGGCATCGCCCGGACCTCTCTTTGTTACCGAGGGGGACAGCACACCCCCAGACCTCGATTCGTCCTTTAGCGATTTCTAGCGATTTTTGAGACAGTCGACAGTGAGTTTTGTTGCACAGAAGTTGACAACAGTGCCGGCCGCCAGATTACGCACAAATATCTGGGCCAGCATAGATGGAAATAGGCCAGGAACATGTAGAATAAAATCCATCATAGTTTTCTGTAGTTTACTGTGTTCGGTTTCCATTTTTAGAACAATGTTTCCACTTCCTGCTGAATTTATCTCCGGCAGCTTCGGCTGCTTTCCACTCCTGCTACACTCACAGCTTGTTCCTGTCTAATATCGTCAGTAGAGTCATTTTGTGAATCGATGATGGACTATTTTAGAGAATTCAATGAGGCCTTTGAACTGATCTGCCAGACCAGAGTAAATATCACTGCAGACCACACAATGGTGCAGTGGTGTGGATGCCTCGGCCATCGGAGGTCAAATTACACAGACCGACATTTTCTAACTGTTTGAAAAGCGTATGCTGGGTTTTACCCCCCCTCCCACCTGTCATACGCTTTGTGCGCTCTGGAAAATGTCGATATTTGTGAAGCGTCCCTTACCAAAGTCGCATTTTGACAGATTTTTGAGTGCAGTGTACCACATAAAATTGGTTCAAGGTCAGTAAGCACAACAAGAATTCATACATAAGGCGCACTGTCGATTTTTGAGAAAATTTAAGGACTTTAAGTGCACCTTATAGTACGAAAAATACGGTATAAATGCAATAATATAGGTGTACACAACACTATTTTTCTAAGAAACATTTGAAAAAGAATAAATTAAAAGATCATACAGCATTTTTATGCTTTGCTCAGAGTATTTACAGATCTGTCAGGTTTCTGATATGTGCCCCCTCCCAAGAGTAAACTCATTCCTGCGCCCTTGTGCACAGACGTATATGAACTGTTCATCCATCAGTGCAATTAGAAGAACAAAACAGGGCAGGACATATCAGGAAGGAGAAACAGGAAGAACCCCTCAAAGGCTTTTGGTTTTTCTTAGTGCCAAATTTTGTTTCATCATTTGTATTGTGAGCACTCTATTCTCTGTTGAGTAGATAAAGAAACATGATATAATGTATGTTTTTACATTAGTAATTCATCCATCCATCCATCCTCTTCCTCTTATCCTGTTCAGGGTCGTGGGGGGGCTGGAGCCCAACCCAGCCGTCATAGGGTGAGAGGTAGGGCACACCTGTACAGGTCGCCAGCCTGTCACAGGGCCAACACAGAGAGACAAACAACCTTTCACACTCACATTCACACCTATGGGCAATTTAGAGTAGCCAATTAACCTAACCCCAGTAAGTGCAGGTCTTTGGACTGTGGGAGGAAACCCACACAGACACGGGGAGAACATGCAAACTCCACACAGAGAGGGAGAGGCCTGAGCCAAGGTGGAATCAAACCCAGACCTTCCAGATGTTATTCTAACTGTGAGGCAGCAATTTAACCACCGTGCTGCCCACATTAGTAATTCATTTTACACATTTTTTTAAAGGAAAATCTGTTTCCTGTTGTTGGTCGCGTCCTGGTTCAGTGTCCTCTGAGGCTGCAGGTGTGTTTTTCCTTGTTTTCCGAGTTCTTTGAATCACATTAGATCCGTGTAATAAAGTGAGTTTGTTACATTCATTAATAGATGTTTTTTTTTACTGAATAATTAGTGAAAGATGGTCAGAAAGTGCAGAAAAAAAAATTTTATTCTGATCTGAGATCTGCCCCCGGGGTCTGCTGCTGTCGGGGTCACTGTCCGTTAATCAGATGAGATGTGAGATGTGTCTGAGCCAGTTCATGATGAACATCACAGGTTCATCATAAACTGGCTCTGAGCTGTTTCTCCACACTTTGATCTGCACTTCCTGCTCCTGCAGTTTGTTTGTCAGGCTGCAGCTGAATAATCAGATCAGAGCAGACATAAAATCATCTTTGATATCAAACTTTATTCAGTCTGTGATGATGACGATGATGGAAATCACTCTTCTCCTCTTATTAAGATTAAGGCTCAGCACTGACTCCTGTTCATAATCCCAGATCCTCTGGATAAAATGGAGGCTCTGCTCTTTATTTACCTGTTGCCATGGTGATATCAGAGCTCCATTGATGATTACTTTCTTTTCTTAATGGAGATAAGGACAGTCCAGAAATGTAACACACTGATTAACAAACATGTAAAAAGCTCCTGAATGACTTTAATACATCCCATAATGTGACCTTTCAGGCACACATGGAGCACATTACAGGAACACGCCCACATCTAATCATGATCACGTGATCATTAATGTCTATCAGACAAAAAGACATCCACATAACCACGTGCATATAATTATATATGATAGAAACACTAAACAACATATCATATAAATATGGACAATAATGATTGACAGATGAGAAACAGCCTGTAAGTTAATATGCACAAAGTTTATGATGTTATTTATAGGTCTGTAACGATTAGTCGACATTATCGACAATAACAGACAATAAAAATAGTTTACAACGAATTTAATTGTCTAATAGTCGTTTATTATTACTGGTGATTTTTTTTTTACGTAGTGAGACATCTTCCTGTCTGTCTATCTCTGGCGAGCTTCACACATGCGCAATCCGGTTGTTAAGTGATGACGTAAATTCCATTTCCGGGTCCAAACTGTCACGTGATCAATTTTCCGCAATCCTGTTTCCCTGGTTGTTTTAACTCGAAAAAACACACTCAGCTGTGATTTTACCGATGAGAAAGAAGCAGAAATGGCTGCAGCTGATCAGGTTGGTTACAATCATCTTTAATAGTGAACAGTCATTGGTTATACCATTGCTGTTTATTTAGGAGCATTTGGACCCAGAAATGAGGTCAGACTTCAAGACCGGATAGCATTCAGTGGCTCGTTTAGTGATGGGGGGGTACTGGTGAAACTGTGCCAACTTTGTTTTACAGGGTCGAAAAAGTACTATATATTTTTTTATGGTTTGGGAAAATGGACCGTTAAAGTTATTCCAGCAGCAAACCTGATTAAAAGTTTTGAATGAAGTATGTGTTACAAAGATACAGTTTCAAGAAATAAATTCAACAACCAATTCGTCCTCTTAGAATTATAAGGTTCTATACGTTCTGACCAGGTTTGAGATATTAAGCTTTAAAGTTTTTGCACTCTGTACAGCATAGAATAAGTCTTGTTCACACATGAATCACACCCTATATGTATTCTAAATCAGTAATATCAAAATCCTATTAAATGTGCAAATGGGTTTGTTTGTTTTTTGAACAAGAAAAATGCAGATAGAACCTTATAAATCTAAAAACTCATTTTTTGTTTGTAATTATAAGGTTCTATCTGCAAAATGTGACAATTCCTACTGATTTTCAAGGAATGAAAAATAGTTAACTTACAGTAAGCTTTAAACCATAAAATTATAGATGTAACAGAGTGTCCACAAGTATGGTTAAATCAAATTTAGTGAATTCTGTGACATTTTTTTAAGTTTCTTCTTTCATGGCAAACTGTTTTTACGCACACGTTTCCCTTTAAAAGAACTAGAAGAAGACGATGCTTTCAGAGTTTCATCTTTGAATGTTTCAATGCTACAGCATCTCCCTGATATCTGATATAATGCGAGAGGCAGGGTACACCCTGTACAGGTCGCCAGCCTGTCACAGGGCCAACACAGAGAGAGAAACAACCTTTCACACTCACACCTATGGTACCTGTGGGCAATTTAGAGTAGCCAATTAACCTAACCCCAGTAAGTGCATGTCTTTGGACTGTGGGAGGAAACCCACACAGAGACGGGGAGAACATGCAAACTCCACACAGAGGGAGAGGCCTGGGCCAAGGTGGAATCAAACCCAGGCCTTTCAGATGTTATTCTAACTGTGAGGCAGCAGTGCTAACCACTGCGCCACCGTGCTGCCCCAAGTAAAAATAAAATTTAAAATAAAACTAGATAAAAATTTAAGAGGGGTATACTGTGACATTTAAATGAACTCACAGTTCAATAAAATTTGAACAGAGTCAAACAAATTCGGGATATTTTGCCACAATGTTTTTTCCCATTTAGCCCTGATCTTTTTAAATTTGACAGGCTGCAATCTACCTGAAAAAGTTATTCTTTCTATTCTTTAAAATACTGAATAAACATTTAGACTCTCAGTCCATGAGTACAAAAATCCAAATAAAAGCTAATCCCACTTAAAAGGTAGACTTTTAAACTTGGATCGTCAATAAAAATCATTCTGCTATAAAAATGTCACTGAAAATGAACTTTTCTTTCAGTTGTGTTTATTCAGGAAAAATGTAACAATTTCTTTGCCGTCCCTTTTCTGGTGTTTTTTACATTTACTTGATCTTCTGGAGTTTGATGACAGAAATAAACATAGACAGAGCTCATTAACATGGTAGCACTGCTAAGTCATAGAATATATTAAAATCATTCTTCAATCAATATTTTATACATGAGGAAACTTATATTATGACCTTTGACTATTCTCAATATTGGCAAAGACATTATTTATTTTTTATGTTAGCGCTGACCACAGACAAACAATACAAACTAGCGTTAGCTCACTAGCTTGATAGCTGACAGTGCAAAGAAACAGCTCAGTGTGATCTAAAAACATCAAAAGTTCAGAGTTTTCCTGTCATTAGTATTTCTGTCTGTCGTCAACTCATTTCTGAAACCCTCAACCTTTAGATGTCTGGTAAACAGCTCCAGCTTCCCATGAAACATTTTCTCTGGCATCTCCTCTGCTCCTCTGCTTGGCATTGTGCCGGGTACCAACATTACAAAAAAGAAGCAGCCTGATTGGCTCTCTTGTGAACATTTCAAGTGCCTATTGGTTCACAGATAGAACCTTATAGTTAAAGCTTGATTTGCAGATAGAACCTTTTTGTTTTGTGAATAAAACGACCTAAGTTGTATATAATTGAAAAAAATTTCTTACATAATGTTAAGTGGTCAGAAAATAAGAATATGACAATAAGTCAGTTTCATCAAAAATGTCAGATAGAACCTTATAATTCTAAGAGGACGAATTGTTCACAGGCAGCAGCACTACGTCCTAAATGTGTGTAATATTAAGGACACACATGAACATTAACAGGGAGAAACATAAACATGAACTCCAAAACTCAATAAAGTCTACAATAAAGTTCAGCTGCAGCACACGTGGTAACATCAGAACACAGCGACTGTTTGACAGAAACAAACTGAACTCTTTGAAGGAGTCGAATCCAGCTTCATCCTGATGTTCTCACCACCTGAAGCTGCTTCTGTTTTGGAGCTGCTCGGTTAGATGCTCTAATTAGTCTTGCAGGGTCTTTGCAGCCTCTGTACACAACCTACGAAGTGTCCGACCTCATGTCCCCATTTATGCTTGTGTTGTTGGATTATGTGTGTTAATTACCTTGTGGTCGTGTGCTGGTGTTTTATATGTGGTGCCAGCTGGGACTTTTTTGGTCCTCACTTGTTGCGCTCAGTTTTTTGGCTGCAAACATATTTGTCCCTGTTTTTCACGTCCTTCATTCCCTCAGACCTGCTGACCTGAGACAGCAGCAGACTCTGGAAAAGATGAAGCATCGTGTGTGCGTCCGTTCTCCTACAGTAAAGATCGGTGCCCATTCCTGTGAACAACAATATCAAGGAAATAAACTGTAATGTGTCATAATCCATAAATCTCAGATGGTAGTTATTTGTATTATAAATTATAGAAATCATCTAATTGAGCCTCACAAACAGACCAAATGAAAACGATCCCATCAATGGACCTTTTGAGTGAGTAATACAGGGTAGATATGAATTATGAGACTCATTAAAAATAATATTTGCTTTGAAGAATCCCACGAATAACGAAGCAGAACTCAGACCCTTTTTTTTTTTAACCATGGTAACTGACTCTGAGATGAAGTTAACTCTGGAGCAGAAAACTGGAGTTTCCCTCAGCTCAGGATTAACAAACTCAGAGCTGTTCGCTAACAAAGATCATGACAGGTGTGATATTGATTTTTATTTTTAACTCACTGATATCTGAAACATCAGGACGCTGAAATAACCAACATCTGTGATCTCAGCAGCTCTGAGTTCTTCATCATTATTGTCCAGTGATGAGTTTGATTCCTGCTCCGTTTGCTAACAGTCAGCTGGTTTCTCCTGCGTGTGGGCGTGAACAGGTGTACCTGACAGCAGCAGGTAGCAAAGAGAGATCATCTTTCCCAGCTGGAACTCTTCACTGAGCTCAACTCATTCAAACTGTTCTGGAGTCAGATTCAAAGCAGGAAACAGTCCAAATGTTTGTGTTGACTCTGACTCTGGATCAGCTGTGACTGACAGACTGTGGACATTATGGAGCCTAAATGTGAGGCCATTTTCCTCCTTCATCTGCAGATCTGCAGCCAAACAAAGCGTCTCATTAAAAGTGTGCAGGTCTGAGAGAGCTGCAGACAATCATTGTGTCAAACACAGGAAGCTGAGAGGAGCTGAAGCACAGATGTGCAGAGCAGATGTTCATCACATTATGACCTCACTCTGTTTTGTCTTCATATATATTCAGTCTGTGTTTATAATGCACATTTCTGCTTTTACAATAACACAGTTCATATTTTCTCTGATCACAGACTGACTCTGTGTGGACTCTCAGAGACTCTCTATGAAGTTGTGGCCTCAGCTCTGAAGTCCAACCCCTCCCATCTGACACAGCTGGACATGAGTGGGAACAAGCTGCAGGATTCAGCAGTGAAGCTTCTGTGTGCTGGACTGCAGAGTCCAAACTGTCGACTGGAGACTCTGAGGTCAGTTCACTGACTGCAGCTGTTGTTGTTTTTCTATATTTCAGATCTTTGATTGATGTTTGAAACTTTCTTTGGTTCCTGTTCAGGATGTGTCTGAAGACAAATGTGAAGAAGTTTGAGTGCTTTCAGAAATGTTGTCTTTCCAAACGACTGAACAACACTTTTTCCTTTTGGCTCCAAATAGCAGTGACAGACTTGAGCAGTTCATTTAAAGGCTGACAGAAGTGGAGCGGTGACGGGGAGATGTTTGACAGGACAGTTTTTCAGCCTCCACAGGTTCATGTTGTGCTCCATCAGTCAGTGAAGATGAAGTCAGTCCTGATGAGGCTGTAGAGTGTGTGAGGGATGTGAATGAGGCTGTTGAAGATGTGATGATAGCAGATCCAAACAGGCTGCAGAGGCTTTGAGCTTCTGTGGAAACAGAGAGAGAGACGCTCAGAGAAAGAAGAGAAAGACATGAATGTCAAAGCTAATAAAGGTGAAGTTAGGAGCTGTGATGATGTTCATGGATCAGAAGCTGATATGGCTGCTACAGAGACACCCACACAGCTGCTGTGGTGAGGTGTGTGTTAAAGCAGAGGAACAAACAGGAAGCAGAGACAGCTGGCCTTCAAAGTAAAAGCTGCTCCTTTTGAAACGTGTTGGCTGCAGCGGTGAAACTGAAGAAGAGCTGAAGCACAGAAATGAACAAAGTGCCTAAATATTGAACACAGTTCATATATTTGTGTCACTGTTGCACAGCTGATGACCTATGGGTGCGACTGCTGGAGTGTTGTGAGTGTTGTGATTCAGGTATATCTGTAATGACTCATTCATCAGAGCTCTTCATTCCATAAAGCTCCTTTTTCTCTCACTTTGAGATTAATGTTAAAGGTTGGTGTGACAGAGGAGGATGCTGGGATAGGGGGAGATGGAGGCAGATGATCTGCTGTGGAGGTGGAAGGAGGAGAGATGCCACTTGCTTTGAGAGCCCAGCAGCTAACAGGGGTTTACTGGCCTTCATTGAAAGGATCCAGAAGTTCCATCACACCAAAGATCTTTGAACTGATAACTGGGAGAGAGAAAGGCCAAGGAGGAGTGGTTCCAGGTGGAAAGGTGAGAATCCAGCAGTGGAAGTCCAGTTTAGTCCAACAGGATTTCTAGCAGCTCCACCTCCATGGATGATGATCAACCTGAAACAGGAACAACAGCAGACATTTCTTGATGGAACATCTGGATCAGCTGTACCAAGGCTACCTGCACATTTCCACAGACGGCTCTGCAGACATGGAAACAGGTCATGGAGGAAGTTGATGTGCAACAGCAAAGCTGAGAGTGAGTGAATCAGAAAGGATGTGAGAGCACACAGCAGTATACACAGCAGCAATGACAGCAATAATAACGGCTCTGCAGTGGACAGAAAAGTGACAGGAAGAAAAAGTGATCTTTGCTTCAGATGCAGCTTCAGTGCTTACTAGCTCACATCATTTCAGCTCAAAGAGCCGGCCAGATTTCCTGGATGAAGCACTCCTGCTGGATCCTCATCTGGTGGAGAAGGGCAGGGAAATGAAATGGATTTGGGAGCAGCACATGTGGATATTAAAGGAAATGAAATGGCAGACACTTTGGCTAAACAGGAACTTAAAGGAGACCAGGTGGAGGTGGCTCTTTGTAAAGTGGGAGGAAAAGCACTGATAGGATTCAACATGCCAAAGAAATGGCAGCACAGGTGAGACACAGGGACAAAGGGAAGACACTTCCACAGAAGTGAGGGAAAAGTGGATGGAGTCAAGACAACAGGGAGAAAGAGAAGGGAAGAAGCTGTATTTGTAGGTCAGGAAGGTCACACAGGATTAAAGTCAACTATGCAGCTTGTAGGAAAACCTAATCCAGGGCAGTGTGGAACATGAAGAGAGGGAACCAGTGGAACATGTTGGATTCAAATGTAGTGGATCCAGAGGAGCTGGAGAAGCTCTGAAACTAAGATCTAGAAGCAAGGCTGTGCAGGAGTTCAGTTTAGATGTGTTATTGCAGGGGGTTATCAATGGAGGCACAGCAGCACTTTGGAGCTTTGGAAGGGAAACAGGAATTCTTCAGAGAATCAGGGGTCAAAGGTCACATGTACTAGTGGGCTGTGGAGATTAGTGCCCAAAGGATTTGTGGGATTGGAACCTCCCATCCTTGCTGCTGCTCTCATATCATCAGTGCAGCCACTAGGTGGCAGTAATACATCTTTATGTTGGCTGTCAGCCGCTGAAGAAGAAGAAGAAGAAGGGATTTTGTAAACTTGTACATTGTGAAGCTTCTTCAGCTCTGATTATGAAACACTGAATGATTTCAAACTTTGTCTAATAAACTCCCATCAGAGTGGATGTTAGTGCGCTCGTGCTACGCTGTGACACAGTGTGACAGTCCACCCACATTCACCTGTGACACACCTGCATTCATTCTGAGCAGATTTCAGCTCAACACTTCCTGTTTGATGTTCAATCCATCAGACACGCCCTCTGCAGCTGTTTGTATGTACTGCTCCCTCACAAAGAAACTGCAGCAAATCAAATGTCATCAGCTTTATTTTCACTTTAGATTTAGGAGCATTTCACACATTTATTCACAAAACTAAACTTTATTTCAACACAATGTGATGTTGTTAACAGTGGTACAATATTAATGATTTCAAGCTCAAACTTTGTCTAATAAACTCACATCTTTGATTCTTTATACAGATTGATGAGCTGTGGTTTGTCAGAGATCAGCTGTGATTATCTGGCAGCAGCTCTGAAGTCCAACCCCTCCCATCTGAGAGAGCTGGACCTGAGAAACAACAAGCTGCAGGATTCAGGAGTGAAGCATCTGTGTGGTTTTCTGGAGAGTCCACGATGTGTTCTTGAAACTCTGAGGTCAGTCTCCATGTTTTAGTTGTGCTGAGATGAATCTGATGTGAAACACTAAACTGCAGACATAAGGCTGATATTATACTGATCCACACTGAGGATCTTCATGGTAAAGTCTGTGTTCTTCTTCTCTGCTTTAGTCCATTGACTGTAGCAGAACAATGTTCACATTTCAAAGCTTCAAACAGTGATGCTCAACTTATGGCCTGCAGCCCACATGTAGCCCTCCACAGGGTGCCTCCTGGCCTTTCGACCTTTCCTAATTCAGAGAGAGGGGGCCCTGATTAACTGAGTACCGTTCTTACTCTCAGTTCTAAGTATAAGACCTAGTGGGCGGGGCTCAGGCAGCTCCGCCCCCACAGTCAAACCTGCCTCCAAACATGTGCTGAGTCAGACTGACATCATTCCTACAGAGAACAGTGTGAGCTCTCAGCAGGTAACTTCAATAAGAAGGACAAACAGGAACGACTAAACCCACTAACAGGCTGATATCCCCGTGTTCCTGTTCTTCCTACAACATCACAATTAATGTGGCTCCAGGACCGTCACTGCAACCGACCAATCAGCTTTGGTGAGGTCATGTGACTCTGTGACTCAGAGACTGGAGGAATCCTAAATGCTCACCTGAAGCTCACCTGGAAACCAGTCAAACTGCTGCTGATTGATGCAAAGTGTGTGTGTTGAGTATGAGATGAGTTGTGTAGTACTGTGTGTCCACAGATGGGACCAGCTGCCCCTCAGTAGTGCTGACATATCAGAAATGTGTCTTTAGGGCTTTGTGCTCAAACCAACCTAAATCTAAATCTAATCAGTCTGAGTCCAACACTCAGAGGCTGTTCCTGGATCAGTTTGGCTCTCAGCTCTTAGATTAGCTCCAGTTCTCTGGATGTTCAGTGTTGAGAGTGTAGAGCAGAGCAAACATCAGCCCAACATCTGTGGCAGTCAGCCAGGCCCTCGAGGAGCCCTGCAGCCTCCAACAGGACAGCAGCTTCAGCTCATATTTACCTGAATATGGACTAAAAATGATAAATGGTGCTGTAGTGTTCAAACAGCCAAAGAAAGAAGATTTATTAATGCCACAGTGTCCATAATCCTGTGTTCCACTGACAATAACTGTTTAATGTGATAATGTGTGTAAAACTAGAGGAGCCAAAGTTCATCTTTAAATAGAACTACTCGTCGCTGTCCAACCATTAACACGTATGTCCAAAAACACTTTTCCTACCAAACTAAGGACCAAAATGAAGCCATAACGCTGGAATGAAACACATTCAGCAGCTGGAAGGAAACTCCATGTTTCCACAGTCATCAGTGAGCCGCTTCATATTTAACATGGACTCAGTGTTCTGCTGTGATCACACGTGGACATGCCTGTTTGTTTCAGCACTGTTTAATAGACCGGAACCATCTCAGCGTCATCCAATCAATGAGAGGATGATCGTATGTGATCAGAGAGTTATATTATGGGATGGATGCAGGAGAAGCTGCAGAGGGACACCTGCACAGGTGAGCTGACAGCGCATCACTGCGTCACACAGCAGGAAACGCTGCAGCAAAGTCCTGAAGACACAACGCGTCACAATGACAGAAAGACAGAGAAGTTTGTAAGAGGCAAAGGTTGAAATGAGTGTGAGTGTTTGTGGAGGAAACAGCTTCTGAATGTGGTGACGGACCTGATCACACAGGTGAGACGAGCTGCTGAGGAAACCTGTCAGTTCATAGAAAGGAAGAAAGAAATGAAGGAGAGACAAACTGAAGAACTTGTTTCCTCTTTCTGGACTTTCTGCTGAAATCATCACAGTTTTCATCTGAAACTTTCTCATTTTTCTGATGTTATTGTTGAAGGAAAATATGATTTTATATTTAATGTGTTCAGGATGAAGATGCTGATTTATGGACATTCACATTCATATTGCTGAATCAAATCTTTGCAGTGTTAGATGTTCAGTAAAGGTCGATCCTGTTTGACTCAGACTGTGTTTGCAGCTTTGGCCCATCCTGTGACTGAGTCTGACCTCTGACCTAGAGCCCCTGCGTTCATACGCACCGCCATCTTGATTTTTTCATATTAATATTGAGTAAATTAATTTAGTTGTTGTGACCTTTGTGGACATGACCTTCCTCATCATCTTAGAATCCTTCATGGAGGCGAGGATGCAGCACAGCTGTTCAAACATCAGCTCCAACAACACAGGACAGAGTAATCGATCACCGAGCGCAGCGATCGAGACAGCCCAACATAATCGATCACCGAGCGCAGCGATCGAGACAGCCCAACATAATCGATCACCGAGTTCTCTCTGAGTACATCACATCGCTCTGAGACTGAGACGTGGACTATGAATCCAGTCATGTGACCTCAGGTTGGCTCTCATTGCATTGTGGGTACTCTAGAACAGGAACCTGAAGACTGCAGCATAGAACAGCACAGCTGCCCCACAGACTGATGGAACATCTTCAGGATTTTACTGCACATGTGCAGACATCTTGATCTTCTTAACACAAAGTGACGCTCTGCCCCTTTTTGTGGAGTTCATCTGTATTCAGTTCACTTTGTAATCTTGGTGTAAACCTCCATATTTATATTTTGTTCCCACCTCTGTGTCCACCCCACACACTTTCACAGGCTGCAGAGGGGCCTTAATCTTTGGAAACCTGCTATTATATACTTCATCTTAGAGGTGCTCAGTATGAGCTGCTGTTTGTGACTCACTGAAGGCTTTAACAACATCCCTGTATTTAAACTTGTGTCCTTTCCTGATGCACGCCACCATGGCAGTGTCCTCAGAGTGTTTCTGGCTGTGGCAGGACTCAGAATTGGATTTGAAGTCTGCTGCATACAATGTGACAAGAAAAGGAGCCGGGACAGAGTCCTGTGGAGCCCCGTGCTGCTCACTAATGTCCCAGAAACACAGAAACCTGACAGACTGTGGCCTTTCTGTCTGTGCTCTGAGACCCAGAAACTAAGGAGGAATCTCCACCATCTCTGTGAGCTGCTCTTTGTGACTCCTGACGCTGTGACAGACAGGGGTGGAGGAGCAGCTGTGAGGCAGGAAGTAGAGATGCAAGGAGACGGATGGGGTAGCTGTGGTGGAGAAGCACACCTGCAGAGGTGCAGACTGAGTAGCAGTGAAGATGCCCACATGTTGAGGAGAAGAAGACTGAAGAGCAGCAGAGGAAGTTGGTGTGAGAGTTCATCAGCTCTTTAAAGGTCACCAGAGGAGGCAAAAGTACTGACATTCTGTACTTAAGTAGAAGTACAAGTACTCGTGTTAAAAAAATACTTTGGTAAAAGTTGAAGTACTGGTTCAACTTCTTTACTCAAGTAAAAGTAAAAAAGTACAGGCTCTGAAATGTACTCAAAGTAAGAAAGTAAAAGTAGTTCTTTGGAGGACGTTTCTACCTGCTATTTTTCTGTATAGCTAACCGAACCTCATTATATGTTATTGTAATAATATAAAATAATATTACATGAGAATACAAATTTTATTCTAATCTAAATTTAATGGGCAGCACGGTGGTGCAGTGGTTAGCACTGCTGCCTCACAGATAGAATACCATCTGGAAGGCCTGGGTTCGATTCCACCTTGGCCCAGGCCTCTCCCTCTCTCTCTCTCTGTGGAGTTTGCATGTTCTCCCCATGCTTGCGTGGGTTTCCTCCGGGTACTCTGGTTTCCTCCCACATTCCAAAGACATGCACTTACTGGGGTTAGGTTAATTGGCTACTTTAAATTGCCCATAGGTGTGAATGAGAGTGTGAAAGGTTATTTGGTTGGTTGGTTGTCTTTCTGTGTTGGCCCTGTGACAGGCTGGCGACCTGTTCAGGGTGTACCCTGCCTCTCGCCCTATGACAGCTGGGATAGGCTCCAGCCCCCCCGTGACCCTGAACAGGATAAGCAGAAGCGAATGGATGGATGGATGGATGGATAAATTTTAATCCTAATGAATGCACTCAGTTTGAATCTGTTCTGTAGGACACAAACTGTGAAAGTGAATTTAAACCCAGCTCTGTTCTCTGTGTCCTCCATAGTAGAGGGTGACTGTGCCTCCACCTAAACACCAACATGAGGATACTCAGGGGTTACAGTGGGATTCAGAAGGTGGAGGAACCCTAAGATCAGCTGTAGTGGCTCTGCATGGGGAGAAGAATCACAGCTTTCTATTGTAGCTGCAGTAAATGATGTTGCTGTGCAGGCTGTGATCAGCTGACCTGCTGCTGCTGCTCTGAGGTTTACTGCTCTGTGTGGATGAAGTGAACTCACAAAGATGTAACCCAGTATTTCACAGCTCTCTGAGCTGATCTCCATCCCCTACACTGACAGCATACAGGCTGTAGAAATGTTGGATTCAGTGAATGAATCTCAGCATCAGCAGCTTTGATTCAAACTCATCTCTGCTGCACTGATGTAACCTGTAACTCTGACCATGAACACAGCCTCTGTGCATCAACACAGGGCTTTACTGTAAATACAGTACAACAAACTGACCTGTTTATTACACACTAAACTGCAGTATTTTCATACAATCTCTGAATAACATAAAATATATTACATGAGAATACAAATGTTATTCCAATCTAAATTTTAATCCTAATGAATGCACTCAGCTTGAATCTGTTATGTAGGACACAAACTGTGAAAGGGAATTTAAACACAGCTCTGTTCTCTGTGTCCTCCATAGTAGAGGGTGACTGTGCCTCCACCTAAACACCAACATGAGGATACTCAGGGGTTACAGTGGGATTCAGAAGGTGGAGGAACCCTAAGATCAGCTGTAGTGGCTCTGCATGGGGAGAAGAATCACAGCTTTCTATTGTGAGCTGCAGTAAATGATGTTGCTGTGCAGGCTGTGATCAGCTGACCTGCTGCTGCTGCTGCTCTGAGGTTTACTGCTCTGTGTGGATGAACTGAATTCACAAAGATGTAACCCAGTATTTCACAGCTCTCTGAGCTGATCTCCATCCCCTACACTGACAGCATACAGGCTGTAGAAATGTTGGATTCAGTGAATGAATCTCAGCATCAGCAGCTTTGATTCAAACTCATCTCTGCTGCACTGATGTAACCTGTAACTCTGACCATGAACACAGCCTCTGTGCACCAACACAGAGCTTTACTGTAAATACAGTACAACAAACTGACCTGTTTATTACACACTAAACTGCAGTATTTTCATACAATCTCTGAATAACATAAAGTCAGCATACCTCAGTTTATTTTCCAGTCCTTACCTTTAATTCTAGCCTCTCTTCTTCCTCTCCTGTCCTCTTTCTCCATCTCTGAGTGAACTTCTCTCTCTTTGCTCTCCCTGAAATACAGCAGCTCTTCTTTTAGCTAGCAGACACACTGTGTGACAAACTGCACACACTTTGTGTGTTTGCTGATATTTGTTGAGCATTTAGAAACGTTGCATTTACCTGCCACACGTTACTCCCTTCATGCTCGCTCCTCTTCAGTAGCGCTAATTAAGCTGTTTATGTGCCGCGAGCACAACTGTAACCTCTGATTATAGAGGTTACTTGCAGCCCAAATAACCAAAACACATTGGTATACTGAAATAGGAGTATGGAAATTTACCAGTTAATTAATGCCAAGTGACTGGTATACAAAGCATGAACACATTACCATAGGCCTGTCACCCATTCACAGACTCTGTCTGTGTAAAAATATATTTTATTGCATACTTTTATACACAGCCTGGCACCTTTGTATGTGTCTACGGTGCTTCACAATCACACCCCTGTAAGAGCTTTGAGGTCATCTAACCAGCTGCTCATACAGAGGCCTAAAAGTAGATTAAAACAGAGAGGAGATCTAGCTTTTGCAGCAGCAGCACAAATACTATGGAACAATCTACCTATCCATATCTGCACAGCTCAGATGATACACACATTTTAATCTTTACTGGAAACACATCTGTTTTTCTTGGCATTTGGCTGCAGTGGACCATCCACGTAGACCAATCCATTTTATGGTACTTAAAAAAATATATATATATTTTTGATTATTTATTGTCCATGGATGTTGTGTTTATTAGAGTGTAGTTCCTGGGGCTGTACGGTGAAATGTGCAGCACTTTGATTAATGTTGTTGTTTTAAATGTGTTATATGAATAAACTTGACTTTACTTTACATAAAAGAACTTAACAGAAAAAAAACACCTCAAGGAAAGATATACCATGAGTTGGATTTAAAAAAAATACCAACATTCTCAGCAGTGGGTATGCATTATATGCAATGCAGTCACACACAAGGGAGTGCGCCAAAGCGATGAGGGGAAATTGTCTCTCCAGTCGACATTTTCCGTATTTAACACCTGTGCATATGATATGATCAATAAAAGAGGCACGCGGCTGATTAGGCGCTCATTTGGTCCTTCACCTCCCCTCCTCCTGTACCCCCACCCCCAACACACACACACACACCACAACTTTGTCTTAAAATGCATAATTTAATAAATTTTATTTTTATATGTCAATGTGTTTTAATTCAATTCAATTCAATTTTATTTATATAGCGCCAAATCACAACAAACTGTCGCCTCAAGGCGCTTTGTATTGTGGGTAAAGACCCTACAATAATACAGAGAAAACCCAACAGTCAGAACGACCCCCTATGAGCAGCACTTGGTGACAGTGGGAAGGAAAAACTCCCTTTAACAGGAAGAAACCTCCAGCAGAACCAGGCTCAGGGAGGGGGGGGGGGGGTCATCTGCCGCGACCGGTTGGGCTGAGGGGAGAGAAAGACATGCTGTGGAAGAGAGCCAGAGATTAATATCAATTAATGATTAAATGCAGAGTGGAGTATAAACAAAGTAAATAAGGTGAATGAAAAGAAACAGTGCATTATGTGAACCCCCCAGCAGACTAGGCCTATAGCAGCATAACTAAGGGAGGGTTCAGGGTCACCTGATCCAGCCCTAACTATAAGCTTGATCATAAAGGAAAGTTTTAAGCCTAATCTTAAAAATAGAGAGGGTGTCTGTCTCCCGAATCCAAGCTGGGAGCTGGTTCCACAGAAGAGGCGCCTGAAAGCTGAAGGCTCTGCCTCCCATTCTACTCTTAAGTATCCTAGGAACCACAAGTAAGCCAGCAGTCTGAGAGAGAAGTGCTCTGTTGGGGTGATATGGGACTATGAGGTCTTTGAGATAAGATGGTGCCTGATTATTCAAGACCTTGTATGTGAGGAGAAGAATTTTAAATTCTATTCTAGATTTAACAGGGAGCCAATGCAGAGAAGCCAATATGGGAGAAATCTGCTCTCTCTTTCTAGTCCCTGTCAGTACTCTAGCTGCAGCATTTTGGATCAGCTGAAGGCTTTTCAGGGAGCTTTTAGGACAGCCTGATAATAATGAATTACAATAGTCCACCCTAGAAGTAATAAATGCATGAATGAGCTTTTCAGCATCACTCTGAGAAAGGATGTTTCTAATTTTAGAAATATTGCACAAATGCAAAGAAGCGGTCCTACATATTTGTTTAACCCCTTAACTGGCAAGGGCCCGGTGACGGGCCGTTTGTAGTCCCTTTTATATGGCAGGCTAGACCCTCCCATTTTTATTGACACGTCATTCGGCCAATCATGTAACTGGCTGCACCAAATCACCTGACAAAGCTACGTGACGCCCTCTGAGTATTATTGGCTCTGGGAAACCCATTTCTTAACATGATTGGCCGAATGAGGTGTCAGTCAAAATGGGCGGGTCTAGCCTGCCATATAAATGCACTTCATTCGGCCGGCGGACCAGACGCAGCCAGTTAATAGGCTATGAAATGGGTTGTTCAGAGCCAATAATAACCAGAGGGTGTTATGTAGTTTTTGTCAGGTGATTTTTTTGCTGCCAGTTAAGGGGTTAATATGTGCATTGAAGGACATATCCTGGTCAAAAATGACTCCAAGATTTCTCACAGTGTTACTGGAGGCCAAAGTAATGCCATCCAGAGTAAGTATCTGGTTAGACACCATGTTTCTAAGATTTGTGGGGCCGAGAACAAGAACTTCAGTTTGATCTGAATTTAGAAGCAGGAAATTAGAGGTCATCCAGGCCTTAATATCTTTAAGACATTTTACAGAACGAGAACACATATATAAATCAAAAGCAACTACTGGTCATTTTTGTTCCGCTGTACAGAAATCGGCAACGAAGGACGAGCATTACCATAAAGCTTAGGGTAGAAGCGCAAGAAAATTTACGCGACGGCTGATCTGCGGCTGGCTTGACCGCGGCTCACAATTGACGGCTCACAATTGACGGCTCACTTGACCGCAGTAGTTTTTCAACATAAACACTGATAACACAACAACAGCAATCAGCACCATTAAACCTTTACTGGGAAACAGCTGGAGGTCCTTCATCAACCAGCTGATCAGTAAGTGAAGAAAAGAGAACTTTGTAGCTGCTCCATCCACCCTGTTTGTTTCACACAGGGAAAAACTGCAGTACGGAAGTTAAAATATGCAGATGAACTGTTAATATGAAAAAGTATTTCTTATCCAGTTACTCCAATAATCGATGGAATAATCGATAGAATACTTGATTACTAAAATAATCAATAGTTGCAGCCCTAATGAAATGGAAACAGGTCATGGAGGAAGTTGATGTGCAACAGCAAAGCTGAGAGTGAGTGAATCAGAAAGGATGTGAGAGCACACAGCAGTATACACAGCAGCAATGACAGCAATAATAACGGCTCTGCAGTGGACAGAAAAGTGACAGCAAGAAAAAGTGATCTTTGCTTCAGATGCAGCTTCAGTGCTTACTAGCTCACATCATTTCAGCTCAAAGAGCCGGCCAGATTTCCTGGATGAAGCACTCCTGCTGGATCCTCACCTGGTGGAGAAGGGCAGGGAAATGAAATGGATTTGGGAGCAGCACATGTGGATATTAAAGGAAATGAAATGGCAGACACTTTGGCTAAACAGGAACTTGAAGGAGACCAGGTGGAGGTGGCTCTTTGTAAAGTGGGAGGAAAAGCACTGATAGGATTCAACATGCCAAAGAAATGGCAGCACAGGTGGGACACAGGGACAAAGGGAAGACACTTCCACAGAAGTGAGGGAAAAGTGGATGGAGTCAAGACAACAGGGAGAAAGAGAAGGGAAGAAGCTGTATTTGTAGGTCAGGAAGGTCACACAGGATTAAAGTCAACTACGCAGCTTGTAGGAAAACCGAATCCAGGGCAGTGTGGAACATGAAGAGAGGGAACCAGTGGAACATGTTGGATTCAAATGTAGTGGATCCAGAGGAGCTGGAGAAGCTCTGAATCTAAGATCTAGAAGCAAGGCTGTGCAGGAGTTCAGTTTAGATGTGTTATTGCAGGGGGTTATCAATGGAGGCACAGCAGCACTTTGGAGCTTTGGAAGGGAAACAGGAATTCTTCAGAGAATCAGGGGTCAAAGGTCACATGTACTAGTGGGCTGTGGAGATTAGTGCCCAAAGGCTTTGTGGGATTGGAACCCCCCATCCTTGCTGCTGCTCTCATATCATCAGTGCAGCCACTAGGTGGCAGTAATACATCTTTATGTTGGCTGTCAGCCGCTGAAGAAGAAGAAGAAGAAGAAGTGATTTTGTAAACTTGTACATTGTGAAGCTTCTTCAGCTCTGATTATGAAACACTGAATGATTTCAAACTTTGTCTAATAAACTCCCATCAGAGTGGATGTTAGTGCGCTCGTGCTACGCTGTGACACAGTGTGACAGTCCACCCACATTCACCTGTGACACACCTGCACCTGCATTCATTCTGAGCAGATTTCAGCTCAACACTTCCTGTTTGATGTTCAATCCATCAGACACGCCCTCTGCAGCTGTTTGTATGTACTGCTCCCTCACAAAGAAACTGCAGCAAATCAAATGTCATCAGCTTTATTTTCACTTTAGATTTAGGAGCATTTCACACATTTATTCACAAAACTAAACTTTATTTCAACACAATGTGATGTTGTTAACAGTGGTACAATATTAATGATTTCAAGCTCAAACTTTGTCTAATAGACTCACATCTTTGATTCTTTATACAGATTGATGAGCTGTGGTTTGTCAGAGATCAGCTGTGATTATCTGGCAGCAGCTCTGAAGTCCAACCCCTCCCATCTGAGACAGCTGGACCTGGGTAACAACTACGGGTCCTCCAACAACTACCTGCAGGATTCAGGAGTGAAGCATCTGTGTGGTTTTCTGGAGAGTCCACGATGTGTTCTTGAAACTCTGAGGTCAGTCTCCATGTTTTAGTTGTGCTGAGATGAATCTGATGTGAAACACTAAACTGCAGACATAAGGCTGATATTATACTGATCCACACTGAGGATCTTCATGGTAAAGTCTGTGTTCTTCTTCTCTGCTTTAGTCCATTGACTGTAGCAGAACAATGTTGACATTTCAAAGCTTCAAAGAAGAAGAAAAATCCTCCACTGGATAATTCACTGTGAAACTCTCAAACACTTCATTCCACCTTAAAGTCTGTCTGACACTGAAATCCAAACCAAAATGGCCGTTTGCTTTACAGACAGCAGTCCAACACAAAACAGACACACAACATCCAAAACACAGTCCAACATCCAAATGTCCTCCACTGCCACCATGAATGATGGCAAAGAGAAGGAGGAACACTCTGACATTCAGGGTTAGAATGAGCTTCATAAAGCAGACTGTGAAGATCAAAGCTGCATTAGAGAGCTGACATTCATCAATTAGTGGACACAAGTGGACAGATATCATCTGAAGCACTTCAAAGGCTTTAAATCAGCACATTTCTCTGCATTCTTTCTTCTTTGGAACTTTATTGGTAACTTTGATGAAGGGAACAGCATGGTACACCTGAACAGGTGAGCAGTCCATCACAGAGAAGCACACACTCTCACATCCACACCTACAGCCAATTTAGAAGCACCAATGAACCTAAGCAGCATTTCATTGGACTGTGGGAGAACCTCCAAAGTCCACAGAAAGGCCCAGCTGACCAAGAAGCTCCAACCTAGAACCTTCTTGCTTTAAGGCCATAGTGCTAACCACTTTTCCCAATTTCAGGACAAATCATGCATTTTCCTGTTCCTGCCTACAGGGCAGCTACACTAACACTCCCATCAGAGTGTTAGTGTAGCTGCTAACACTCTGATCTTGTGCAGGATTTCAGGTACCTTGGGGTCACACTGGATCCCACACTGTCTTTTAAAAAACATATAAAACTTACAGCAAGCATAATTAAATTTAATTTAAATAACTTCAAACAAATTAGACCATCAATGACAATTATTTCAGCTAAGGTTTTTCTACATTCAATGATATTATCACATATAGATTATTGCATTACATCTTGGTCACTCACTGGAGATACGTTCTTAAAACCAATAGAAATATTATTTAAAAAGGCTATAAAAATCCTTGATCAAAAGCCCTTATCATATCATCAGTGTAATATTTTGGAAAAATACAATATGCTCAATTTTGAAAATTTTATTAAATTTAAAAATAGCTGCTTGATCTATAAAGTTCTTCATGGACTAGCTCCAGTTCCACTTTCAACATACATTAAATCAAGAACTGACCGAGGTTTTGGCACCAGAGCCTCTTCCAGAGGAGACCTTGAGATCCCCCGTAGAAAAACAACCTTTGGACAAACGGTTCTGTCAGTCAGAGGGGGTCATTTCTGGAATACTGTACCGACTAACATCAGAGAATGCTCCACTTACAGTACTTTTAAAAAGCACCTTAAGCAGTTCATTAAAAGTTCCCAGACATGTTCGCATTTTCACTATTTTTTTTTTTTTTTTTTTTTTCTCCTTTTTTCTTTTTCCATTTGTATATTGTTTTAATGTTTGTCAATGTGTTGTCTTTTACTACTATTGTATATTCATGACGTTTTCTGTTGTTTGTCCTTCTGCCTAGGGACTACAGATGCAAATTAGCAAATATGCTATAATCTGGCTCATTTACAATCTGTACTAAGTATTGATTGTTTTATTAATGTGCATTGTCCCAAATAAATAAAAATTAAAAAATTAAATTAAACATTTTCTCATCAAACACTGCCACCTAGTGGAGGAAGTTTCACTGCAGTCTGAACATTACAAGTAGTTCCTCTAACGTGGAGCTGGTGGTGGGGGCCACAGGGTGGTGTGGGTGGGAGTTAGGTCCAGACTGTTTCTTTGGAGCCTGGAGACAGACTGGTCACAGCAGCTAACACACTGATCAAGGACTGGGCCATGATGGGACTCCACAGCATCCAGAAGACTCCTGATTCCAGAGTCATCAGCATCCTGAAGGACCAATCCTGATCTCTGATTGCTCTGACACTCATTAGTATATCAGAGAGATCACAGAGGTGGAAGCTCACAGAATGAAGACGAGGGTTCAAATCCCTCTCCAAGTGCTGATGTTCCACAGTCCTGTGTGGATCAATGACTGAGCTACAGGGAAAAACCAGCTGTGATGGAAGAAGATCCCAGCACCCATTAACACTGCATAATGTTCCTGAAACATAAAATAATATCTGTGGCATTAATTTTCCCCTCTTTACTGTTACTGCTGCCAAATGATCAGGTACCTTTTCATGAACATGTAGCTGGATCCCAGGGGGCTCAGGGGCTGCATCCTTCTAAAGCCGTGAAGGCCGGAAGCGAACGGCCGTTAAACGGGACGGTCCGGCCTACGGGGGGCCGCTCAGGTTGCCTAGCGACCATGACATCAGCTGTGAGAGCGTCTTGTTCAGCATCGTTTGACAGAGATGAACGTGAAAATCTCCATTTGATCTCATTAGTGTGAATTTTGCTGAGATGAAACTGAGATGTTTGATTGGTCTGTGATGTCTCTGAGGCTGAGAGACCACGGGCCTGTAAACACAACACTGTCATGTTGTTACAGTTAGCTAATGTCCTTCATCAGACACTTTGGCAGCTTTTTCCACCTTTGAAAACTCCCACTTTGATGGTCAAAGGATTCGAACATGTCCTAAAACGATGGATTTGAAGGAGCTCTTTAAACGGTTGTAGCGCTCCTTCACAGAGAGACAACAGCCTGTCTGTCCTCCCCCTGTTCTTACCTCCATCTCTCAGCTGCTGCTGGCTGCTCCTCCTCCTCCTCCTCTTCCTCACACAGTGCTGAATTTGTCCTGGTGTCTCATCAGGGGTGGAGAGCCTCTGTCCCATCAGCTCTCCCTCAAAGAGCCCACAGATGATCTGCAGCAGTGGCTTTCTCAGCCTGTCCTCACTCTGGACACTTGCAGTTCTCACACAAAGGGAATCAAATGTGTGTTAAGCTGCAGGATTAAATCACTGCTTGGACTCATAAATACATGTGCAGACTTTGTATTTTCACTCAGAAAGACCAAAGCAGAGAGAGGGTGGTATAAAGCTCTGCAGAAACACACTCAGAGAAGGAGGATTTCCACACTGACTGCCTGTCTCACTGTTAGGGCTTCTAAATAAGACGAGAGACAAATTAAATCCAGTATCTGCTGGACTGGACAAATGTTTGGCTCCTGTCAATAAACCACCTTTCTTTGAGCTGAACGAGTGAACCGTCTGCTCATTTCTCCCTAAAACAAAGGTTAAAGGTCGTTGGGCAGAATAAGTGAGCTAACATTAACATCAGTGTGATGAATCCAGGACTTCCAAAGTGCAAACAGCTTCACCCTCGGTGGACGGTTCCTCTGCTGATTGTAGCCACAGTCAAAAGCATGAATTCTAGCAGCAGGTTGTTCAGCATTGAGAACGTTCTCTGCAGAACTTCACCTTTAAAAGTGAAGCCATGAGGTTCCTTGAAGGAACAACACGACTTTTCTAGTGTTTGTAGTTTTTATTATAAAGTTTTAATGTGAAAAATTCAGAATTTTTCTCAGGATTTTCTCTTGTGTTTGTTTGAAGCTGCATCCTGTTGGCTTCAGCTGTTTGGAGTTTCCATGTTATAAACTTGTACATTGAAGCTTCTTCAGCTCTGATTATGAAACACTGAATGATTTCAAACTTTGTCTAATAAACTCCCATCAGAGTGGATGTTAGTGCGCTCGTGCTACGCTGTGACACAGTGTGACAGTCCACCCACATTCACCTGTGACACACCTGCACCTGCATTCATTCTGAGCAGATTTCAGCTCAACACTTCCTGTTTGATGTTCCATCCATCAGACACGCCCTCTGCAGCTGTTTGTATGTACTGCTCCCTCACAAAGAAACTGCAGCAAATCAAATGTCATCAGCTTTATTTTCACTTTAGATTTAGGAGCATTTCACACATTTATTCACAAAACTAAACTTTATTCCAACACAATGTGATGTTGTTAACAGTGGTACAATATTAATGATTTCAAGCTCAAACTTTGTCTAATAAACTCACATCTTTGATTCTTTATACAGATTGGAGGACTGTGGTTTGTCAGAGATCAGCTGTGATTATCTGGCAGCAGCTCTGAAGTCCAACCCCTCCCATCTGAGAGAGCTGGACCTGAGTAACAACTACTGGTCCTCCAACAACTACCTGCAGGATTCAGGAGTGAAGCATCTGTGTGGTTTTCTGGAGAGTCCACGATGTGTTCTTGAAACTCTGAGGTCAGTCTCCATGTTTTAGTTGTGCTGAGATGAATCTGATGTGAAACACTAAACTGCAGACATAAGGCTGATATTATACTGATCCACACTGAGGATCTTCATGGTAAAGTCTGTGTTCTTCTTCTCTGCTTTAGTCCATTGACTGTAGCAGAACAATGTTGACATTTCAAAGCTTCAAAGAAGAAGAAAAATCCTCCACTGGATAATTCACTGTGAAACTCTCAAACACTTCATTCCACCTTAAAGTCTGTCTGACACTGAAATCCAAACCAAAATGGCCGTTTGCTTTACAGACAGCAGTCCAACACAAAACAGACACACAACATCCAAAACACAGTCCAACATCCAAATGTCCTCCACTGCCACCATGAATGATGGCAAAGAGAAGGAGGAACACTCTGACATTCACAAACACCTCATCAGTGTGTAGCACCCCACCGTTTTATATTGTGTTCAGACCGGGAACCCCAGGATTGACCAAACTAGGTGGGGTGTGGGTTCGATGCAAAGTGGATACCTCGAAGGTTCACTTGTGGCCAATGATGTGATGCTCGACTTACTATTAAGAAACTTAAATCACACACTATTTAAAATAACACTGACTCAGACGACTCTTTAACTCCAAAACTTAACATTTACTGAACGTGAACTCAAGATAGAAACCACACTTGGAAATGCAAAATGTAAGACACAAATGAAACGATAAAACACTTGTATTCTTATAATACCAGTAAAAATATTGAACTCAACCTTAGCTTTTCCCAATCAGTCCGAATGGATTAGGCTTAATCATTTAATCAAATACTTTATTATCCCCGAGGGGCAATTTGTTTTGCAGCCAACAGCAAAATAAATAAATCTATAAAAACAATCAAACATACAACACACACAACCAAGGACACAATTATCTAAAAGAGTTCAAAAAGTTAATAGTATTGGGAATAAAAGAGAATTTAAATCTGTTTGTTCTGCACTGTGGCAGAGAGTACCTCCTTCCTAAAGGTAATAACTGATACATTGAGGACGGGGGGTGAGTGCTATCACCCCGAATCTTTTCTGCCTTTTGGGTGGCTCGCACCCTGTACAGGAGGGCAAGATCATTAAAACTTACATTTGCCACCTTGCTACACAGTTTCACAATGTTCTCTAACCTTCTTTTGTTCTTGAGGCTCAGAGAACCAAACCAACAGATTAAAGAAAAGGTTAAAACAGACTCAATAAAACAAGAATAAAACATTTTCATAAAAATCTTATCCACGTTAAAACCCCTAAGTTTTCGATACAAATACATACGCTGATGAGCTTTTGCACAAATGGCATCTGTATTTGCATCAAGTGACAGTTTGTTGTCCAGTATAGTGCCCAAATATTTGTATTTCTCCACTACCTCTATTTCCTGGCCATGAATATGAACAGCAGGTATTGATGAGGTTTTCCGATAAAAGTCTATGATCATTTCTTTTGTTTTTGATGCATTTATGTCTAGAAAGGAATTCCCACACCATGTTACAAAATCGTCTACAACCGGGCCGTGGTCAAGATCTGCATCATGGAGCAGAGAAATGATCACTGAGTCATCTGCATATTTAATTATATATCTGTTCTTATAGTGGCTCTGACACTCATTTGTGTAGAGAACAAATAAAAGTGGAGAAAGGACACATCCCTGAGGGGAACCAGTGGAGGATAAAAGCAGATCTGATAAAATGCTGTTGACTCGCACTCTCTGTGGTCTATCTGTTAAAAAATCCATGAGCCAAGATACCAGACCAGAATCAAGATTGTATGTACTAATAAGCCGTCTCGCTAAAATATGGGGCTGGATGCAGTTAAAAGCTGATGAAAAATCTATAAAAAGCAAACGAGAAAAATTACGTGCACCATCCAGATGCTCCAGAACCTTGTGGAGCAAAGTGCACACAGCATCCTCCACACCCCTCCCTGTTCTATAGGCGAATTGGAGGGGGTCTAATTTTGTCTCAATGGCACAAAAAATTTCATTTCTTACAAGTTTCTCAAATATTTTCATTACAAGTGAAGTTAAAGCTACAGGACGATAGTCATTTAATGATTTAGGTGCTTTAACTTTGGGCACTGGTACAATAATAGAGTCCTTCCATATACGTGGCACTTTATGAAACTCAAGAGATTTTGAGAAAAGAAATGAAAAACTTCCAGCCAATTGCTCTGCGCAGTTTTTATAAGGGTTAATTCTGACTACTCAGTCATTCAAATATACACAGTCACTTAACAGTACTCATACATGGGCCCCACACACACGCTCGCATTCACACAAACGTTGCAGGCCTGATTGTTGTGTGCTGCAGCACAGCGGCGAAACTCCTCTTCACTCACCGATAGCTGCACCAGAAACGTCTGACTTACAGTTCCGCGTGGCGAACCAGCTCATCCTCTCGTCCCCTCCGGACGACAGTCAACCAGTTCTCGTCTGCAGTCTGTTTCCGCTCACCACTCGCCACCGACAGGGCAAAGAAGATGGCGCTCGTCACCGCGCCGAGCTCCTGCTAGCCGTTAGCTGCTAGCCGCCGATGCTGATGCCTCGCTCTGAATCGCCGTCGTCTGCGGCTGCACAGCTGTCGGGCAGGGGGTCTCCAAACGCCTCCTACTAACAGTCACTGCGTAGTATTTACTAGTCAGTTCTCTTTTGTTAGTTTATCGTGTGCTAGCGCAACACTGCTGCGTCCGTTCTCTGTTTCTCTCTCGTTCTCCTCTCCTTCCTCTCTCATCACACCCAGCCAATTACAACAGGTAGACATGCACAGACCACCTTCACTGACCACTCAGAAAATACGAACTAAGAGTGTTAGCTCTGTTACATTCAGCCACTTTGTAGGAAAACATATTATATTTACATAACATTATTCCTCTTCCATTACACAATACACATTATATGCAAAGTACATTACACTCCTGTTACCTTTGCTTTTATGTCCAAAGGAATTAAGCTTATTTAATCCCCATTTTTCCCTACAAGTGTGAAGCTTAGAGCCTACCACCCCTTTCCTAAAATCAGAAGCTCTTCATTGAAATCAATGAGATCAAAGCTGGAATCAGATGAGTCTGACTCTGCTGCTGATTCAGGATCAGATTTATCAGGAAAAAATGCCCTTTTGTCCTTGTTCTGCATCCCCACCATGGACTTCATTCCTTTCCAAGCCAGCCTCGAGTGTCCTTTATTCAGCTCATCCTCTGCTTTCCTTTTAGACCTGATTTTAGCTGCTTCATCTCTCTTTGAACAAGTTTCTGTACCTCAATCTTTGGATTCTCTCCCTCAGAACAAGACAGCTTCTTCTGACTGAGAACATGTTTCAGTGATTTACTGATCCAGGGCTCGTTATTGGGGAAAATAGTTCCTGTTTTCACAGGAATCCCCATTTTTGAGCCAAAGAAATGGAAGTAGAAATAGATGATCTGAGTCAGAACATGAGCCTTTAAACAGTCCCAGTGGGTGCAGTCAGAGCAGTCCCTCAGTTCCAGTATAGAGTCTTTGGTCCAGACTGGAACAACTGTGTGCTCAGTTTGACCTCTCTTCAGTACTGAGATCTGACAGAGCCAGAGGGGCCATCACATCAGATTTAGAAGCTCCCCTCATGGAGCCAGAACACATGTCCAATACTGAGTCTGTCTTGTTGGACCAACTGGAAGAAATGATTGAAGGACTTAGTCCTAGAACAGAGATTCAAATGTCCAAAATCAAAGTGGCTGCATCGGGCAGATAGTCTGAAAACTCTGCACAGTTTGGATTCCTGTTTGAAGCTGCATCCTGTTGGCTTCAGCTGTTTGGAGTTTTTCTAAACTTCTCCATTCTGAACCTTCTTCAGCTCTGATTATGAAACACTGAATGATTTCAAACTTTGTCTAATAAACTCACATCTTTGATTCTTTATACAGATTGGTGAACTGTGGTTTGTCAGAGATCAGCTGTGATTATCTGGCAGCAGCTCTGAAGTCCTCCCATCTGAGACAGCTGGACCTGAGAGGAAACAAGCTGCAGGATCCAGATGTGAAGCAGCTGTCTGATCTTAAGGAGAGTCCACACTGCAGACTGGAGACACTGGTGTAAGTAGAGGGTTGGAGTGAGTCCATGCTGCTCTCAGCAGTATTGTACTAAACACAGTTAGTATGAAAGCAAAGATCCAGTGTTTCCTGTAAAGCTGCAGCCTTCTCAGTGGCTGCTTTCCTCAGTGAAGCTGTGAGAGGAGGATGGTGACAGGCTTCAGGATTGGACACAAACACTTCCTGTTTGGGCCTTTTTGCTCTAACAAACACTGGCTGACTCTGGGAGCTTTTAGCTCACCATAGTAACGGCTCCTGGAAAGCTCACATGCTCTGATGCAGCATCAGTTCATTGTCAGCAGCCAATCAGCTCTCTGAACAAAGCAGCATGCAGACATTTTCCCAGCATGGACCAATGACTGCATTCATTTTCCAGCTTAAAGGAGTGAAGGAAACAGTTTGTAGGTGATGAAGAACTTTGTGAGAGCAGATGTTTGGATGGAGTTCCTCCAGTTAACAGCTGGAACCATTACATGAGGGACTGAAACATCTCCTATGAATTGTTGGGGTTGTTGTTGGGGTTCCTAAAGAGCTCAGAGTGGACAGACCAAGGTTATTAGAGTTCATGAAACTCCAAACTAAAACTAGGAGGGAAAAACATTTGGATGAACTTCGATCCAAATCCAAAGTGAAACAACAATGAGTACTAGTACAGTCCCAGGACTGAAGGCCCTGCTGCTCTTTATACTGGATGTGCTGCATCACTGACTGACAGCTGATGAAGAGTCTCTGGAAACACTCATTTATCTCCTCTGCTCTTTCTTCTTCTCTCTGCAGGTGGGGGTAAACAGGACGGTGTGTGTGCTGAGAGAGGAGGAGCTGTGTCCTGATGATCCAGAGAGGTTGAAGCAGCAGCAGCTTGTGTGCAGAGACGCTCTGACTGGGCCATGTTACTGGGAGGTGGAGTGGAGAGGAGAGCTTCATCCAGCAGTGACTGACAGAGGAATGAGAAGAAGTGCAGATGACTGTCAGTGCTGCAGAGTGAACTGCTCTGAGAACAGCTCCACTGTCAGACACAATGTAGAGTCCACCATCATCCCTGTGTGTCCCTGTGGATCTGCCAGAGGATCATCAGTGGATCTGGATGCTCTGCTGCTGCTCTGTCCTTCTACACAGTCTCTGCAGAGTCTCTGTCTGACACTGGCTTCAGCTTTTCAGGCTTCATTCTGGATCACAGTCAGGAGAACATCACCTGGAAAGGCCTCCAACAACATCTCCATCATAGACACAATGTTTTTAGGACTTACACATCAGGTTTTGGTGCTTGGAGATCAAATATGTGCCCATCTATAAGTTTCAGTGTTTTCCTTAAAGTAGTTTTTCATATATTAGCAGAACATTAATATTGATACCAACCATCTGTCTCACCTGCTTCATTTATATCGTCCATCAGGTCAGAATTGTTCAGCACATGAAAAACGTGTGAAAATCTGCACACTGGTAGATTTTTTTCTGCTTTTTCACATAATAACAGGAAACATGTGATCTGAGCCCTGCTGGGGGGGGGGGCTGCTGTATGTCTGCAATCATTTAAATAAAGACATCTAGTGGTTCAGTGGGAGAACTGCAGCAGGTGGAGGTGTGTTTGTGGTTGGAGATGATCCTTGAATCATGTGACCTCAGTGGGTGGAGCCTACTTTGCTTAATGTTTAATGTGGATACTAATGATCAATAAATGTGCTGATTGGAGTCAAAGGAATGACTCGGACTGAATCTGTTCCTGCTTTTCTCTCATGTGGATCCTCCAGCTTCTGCCATCTTCCTCTCATTAGTCTCTCAGCACAGCAGCTTTCCACTTAAAGCTCACTTTTCCTGCTCCGACTGCTCCACATTATCCAGCTGCTGCTGCTTACCTGTAACAGGCCTTTAAAGGAGCCTCGGACACACCTGGAAACACAGATCAGCGATGTGAGACAAAATGAACAACAGCCGGGAGAACAGACCTGAGCTTCTCGTCTGTGACTGAAAGCTTTGAATCAGACTCATTTTTTTTTTTTTTTTTCTTTGACATTATATATTTATTGTTTTTAACAACACACAATTGTCGACAGCACAGCAGTGACAGCAAGACAGTCTTCTGTGTATGTATACATATACCATGTTGATCAATCAGTTAAGACCAGTCAGCATAAATGGATGTTTACAGTGCTAGGACCGCCTTCCTCCTCTTCCACCACACGTAAGTCCATACAGCAATAACAGCAGTGAACGGGTCCCAGACTCCAACTGCACAACTGTCAGTAGTATTATAGAAAAGAAGCAAACACAGTCCAGAAAGGACAGAAACAAGTGAAAAACAGAACGGTAACACCCCAACCCACCCACCCCAAAATGAAGAATCAACAGTGTAAATAATAATAAATTGCAAGAAGGAAAAAACAAACAAAACAAAACAAAGAAAAAAAAAAGGGGGGGGGGGGGGGGCAGCTCCATATCAGTCTATTTGAAGTCCAGGTATGACATACAAAATTACATGTGGAATAACAGGTAGGTCAAGCCCCAACAATAGTCAGGCAGAGATAGGACGGCTCCACCAAAGTAAGACAGCTGCTACTTGTGACTCACATGAGCGGAACTGCTCATATGTTCAAGGAATGGCCCCCAGATCCTAGCAAATCTGGGAACATCATTACTGAGAGTATAACGTATTTTTTCAAGGTGTAAGCAGGAAACCATATTATTCAGCCAGCACTTAAAAGAGGGAGGTGAGGCTGATTTCCACTCTGACAGAATGACACGTTTAGCTACAACCATCCCAAATGAGAGAGCCTGTCGTGCGGGCAGAGGGAGAGCAGAGCAGGAATCAGACACCCCAAAAATGGCAATAAGACAGTCAGAGGTTATCTGCAGTCTGTACGCAGCTCGGTAGAGAGAGAAAATATCGGACCAGAAAGCTGTTAGATTATGGCAGTGCCAAAACTGATGTCCCAGGGTGGCATTGGGGTGTCTGCACCTGTCACAGACACTTGAAAGATTCGGGAATATTTTACTTAACCGTGCTTTAGAATAGTGCAGACGATGTACCACTTTAAACTGAATTAGCTGCAGCCTAGCGTTAATGGAGCAGTCCTTTATTCCTATCAGAATACGATCCCAGAGTCCAGCAGAGATTGAAACCCCCATATCTTTGGCCCATGCATCTCTAATATGAAGAGATGATGTAGTTGCAGAGAAAACATTCACAAACTGTGAAACAAGATGTTTGGAAGTGGGAGGTTTAATAAGAAGATCATAAAAAAGATGTTGCATTGGAAGCTGATTTGAACCCGAGCTCAGTTGGTTTGCAAAGCTCCTAACCTGTAGATAACGAAAAAAATGATTTGGGGTCAAACTGAATTTAGACTGCAGCTGTGAGAATGACAGAAACTGCTTATCAATAAAGAGGTCTTTGAGAGAGGAGAGGCCTCTACCTGACCAGAGACCAAAGACAGGATCCAGCAGGCCTGGTTTGAAGCAGGGGTTATGGCGCAGGGGGGCATATATGGATAGATTTGGCAGTTTTAAAACTCTCTTAATTTGTGTCAAAATCTTAAATGAGTTCCTGAGTATGAAATCAGTGGCAAGCCTCTTAGAAGGAATATCTGGTTTGGAGAATAAAATTGCAGGCAGAGAGGCTGCAGTTTGTTGTAACAGGTTATGGGATTCAATCTGAGGCCAGGAAGAGACTCCCTCCCCAGCTGTCCCAAAGGTCCAGAACGTCCAGGCTCTTGCATTACAAGCCCAGTAATAGTGCCGAAAGACCGGAAGACCAAAGCCACCGTCCACTCTGGCCTTCTGCAAGTGTGCCTTAGAGATACGGGAAGGTTTATATGCCCAAACGAAGGGTATAATTGAATCCAACATTTTAAAAAAAGAAGAAGTTATAAAAATAGGAATATTTTGAAAGAGGTAGATGAATTTAGGCAGTACTACCATTTTGATAATATTGATACGACCAACTAATGAGAGTGGCAGTAACTTCCATTTATCGATCCATTTCTTAAGCTTAGAGAGTGGATCTAAATAATTCAACTGGAAAAGCAGCTTAGGGACCACAGGGATATTGATACCAAGATAAACAAAATGATCACGAGAAATTTTAAAAGGCAAACTATTCAAGAATGCAGAGTCAAGTCTAGGGCTGCAACGATTCATCGATTAACTCGATTAAATCGATTCTAAAAATTTATCGACACAAATTTACTGTGTCGATGCTTCGTTTAAACTCTGCAGCACTCAGCTGTCTCGGTGTAAGCGGCGCTCCTCACTAGCATTAGCAGCATTTGTGCTGACGTTTTTTTGTGGGTTTATTGGGGGCTGGCAAACCAACATAGAACTGCATTACCGCCACCTACTGGACTGGAGTGTGAATCACTCACGTATACACAAGCACACATTCTAAAAAGCTCTCCGTCGCTGCGATGGATTTCATTTAACACAGAGTGGATCATCACTAGAGTTGCCACCTGTCTCCTAAAATACAGAACCCCGTATGTTACGGGACTCCGTGGAATACGGCTCCGTAACATGCCGTGTTCCGTACTTTACGGGACGGGTGGCAACTGTCGCTGACATGCATTTCCACGCCTCCACTGCTCTCTGTGTGTCTGTGTGTGTTGTGCTCGCTGAGAATTTCAGCTGCTATTTTTGTCTTTACTTCAGCTGTAGCTACCAGAACTGGTTTGCTAGTGAGCGCGGGCCATTAGCACTAGCGATGGTTCGGTACCGGAAGGCCCGCCCCCCAGGACCGAGGGGCTCCTTCAAAATATTTTTTATACTTTAATCCAGTGGTCCCCAAACTACGGCCCGCGGGCCGGATACGGCCCGCCTTCACATTTGGCCCGGCCCCCTGAACACCCCCCTTACCCCCACCCCAAGGGAAAAAAATATTGCCCCCTGTCAAAGAGAATGTAATACAGTCGTACCTCGTTATATTGCAGGTCACTTATTGTGGCTTCACTTTATCGTTGATTTAAAAAAAAAATAAAATTACAAATTCTGTTCCACGGAGTTTTCATTATATTGCGGGATTTTGCGGTATATAGATATTCTGTAACACATAACTATGTTCATCACTGGGACAAAGAGATCAATTACGCCTACGCCAATAGTGGAAACAGAAGTTAAGGAGGGCGAAGATACTGCACCACCTTCATCGCCATCAGTACTGCCCAGCTACATAATTCATCATCTTCATCATTCAAGTTGTAGTAAGAGAGTGGAGAAGGTTTATATGAGTGAGGGAAAGGTTTATAAAGCCTTAAAATATATATAAATAATAATATAACTCCGCTACTTCCCGGATTTTCACCTATCGCGGGGGTCTCTGGAACGTAACCCCGCGATAGGTGAGGGATCACTGTAATGGCGAAAAGGTTAGGTAAGAGAAAAATCGATTCAGAATGCAGGGTATTTAACCTGCAGTGGACAAACGATTATTTTTTTGTTCAATGCAAAGAAAAGGCTGTTTGTCTCATCTGTCAAGAGGCGCTGGCGGTATTCAAAGAATACAATCTGCGACGGCACTATGAATCCCATCACAAAGACAAATATGATAGCTTGCAAGGCCAAATGCGGGCAGACAAACTGTCAAAGTTAAAAAGTGGACTGTTAGCTCAGCAGAATACATTTGTACGCCAAGCTCAGCTGAACCAGTCATCCGTTCGGGCCAGCTTTCGGGTTGCTCAAATGATAGCAAGCAGCGGTAAACCTTTCACGGATGGAGAGTTTGTTAAGAAATGTTTGAATGCTGTCGCGGAGGAGGTGTGTCCCGAGAAGAAAGATGTCTTCAATGCAGTGAGTCTGTCAGCGAGTACAATCACCAGACGCATCGAAGAAATCGGGGGTAATGTGTATGCACAGCTGCAGCAGAAGACAAAAGAATTTGACTTTTTTTCATTAGCACTGGATGTGAGCACAGATGTGCAGGACACAGCGCAGCTGGTAATTTTCATTCGTGGAGTTAACGCAAACTTTGAGATGTGCGAGGAGCTGGCAGCCCTCCAAAGTCTCAAAGGGACTACAACGGGGGAGGATATTTTCGGCAAAGTATGCCAAACCATGGAGGAGTTGGACCTGGACTGGTCAAAGCTTGCCAGCATCATGACTGACGGGGCTCCTAGTATGGTGGGCGCGTCTCGGGGTCTAACAGGACGCGTCAAGCGGGAGATGGAAGAGCGGGGTCTCACCGCCTCGCTACAAGTCCACTGCTTAATTCACCAGCAAGCACTGTGCTGCAAAGTGTTGAAGTGGGATTCTGTCATGAAGGTTGTGGTGTCATGCATAAACTTCATCAGAGCAAAGGGACTTAAACACAGGGAGTTCCAACAATTCCTGTCTGAGCTGGAGTCTGCGCACGGCGACGTGCTGTATTGCACAGAGGTCCGATGGTTGAGCCGGGGCAGAGTTTTGAGGCGTTTTTACGAGCTGCTACCCGAAATTAACGCATTTCTTCATTCAAAAGACAAAACGGTCCCAGAGCTGATAGACCCAGAGTGGAAATGGCACCTGGCATTTTTAACAGATGTGACAGAAATGCTGAACAGCCTTAACTTGCAGCTACAAGGCCAGGGGAAACTCATTTGCGACATGTATTCCCACATAAAAGCATTTGAGGTGAAACTAGCGCTGCTTTTGGAACAAGTGAAAAAGCACAACTTCATCCATCTCCCTGCTACCCAAAACCTCTCTGCAGAGAACCCAGCGGTCCCGTTCCCAACTGAAAAGTGTGTGGAAGCACTGGAAATGCTGAAGGCGGAGTTCGGTGTGCGATTCCGTGAACTACATGTTAATGCAAAAGAAATCCGTCTTTTCCAGAACCCCTTTGTTGCCGACATCGATGAAGCCCAGCCTTCTTATCAGTTTGAGTTGGCCGAGTTACAGAACTGTGATGTTCTGAAAGACGCGTTCAAGCCCAACAGTCTTATTGACTTCTATGCCGCCCTCCCAAATGACACGTACCCTAACATAAAAAAACACGCAATGAAGATGTCCACACTTTTTGGTAGCACGTATATCTGCGAGCAAACCTTTTCACACATGACACTCCTGAAAACTCCGATGAGATCAAGATTGACAGATGAACATCTGCATCAGTGTTTGAGACTAGCTGTGACTAGAATGGAACCTGACATTCAACTTCTCACCAGCCAGATGCAGGCCCACAGTTCACACTGATGAACATACATAGGTAAGCTCACTTTTCGGACTTGAATGAGTCATTCTGAGTATAAACAAATATGATCATAATAAAATCTACTGGGATAAAATCCATCCCCACAACTATACTGGTAGTAAAATGTAATGTGCTGTGTAGGTGCTGTATCACTGAGTTTGGTTTCTCAGCCTGCTTGCTTTGTGGTTTTCACAGGGAAGTTGATGAGAGAGAAAGCTGCAAACAGCGGTATCTACAAGCCTTCTGGAACCTTCCTTATAAGGAGGGAACACAAGAACTTTGAAAGACTGCTCATATGAGTCATTTAAGAAAGAGATTCTGCTCTGACAACTTTACCTGTTAAGATGTGCACGGCACAACATAAAATTAATGTTCCACAGACTTTTTTTTCTGTGAAGAACCCAGAGAGGGTTATTTGGTTATTATTTCATAAATAGTGTTATTTATTTTGTAAATAGTGTTATTTAGTTTGTTAATAGTGTTATTATTTATTTCCTGACTTTTTTTTTCTGTGAAGATCCCGGAAAGGGTTATTAATGTTTGGTTATGTGTCGTTTTCTGAAAACAATAAATGTTTATGTTGAGGTACCCCTGCAATTGTCACACTTTCTATTTCAAACTGACCCGGCCCCCCATCAGAGAAGGGAAAAGTTATTTGGCCCTTGCAGGAAAAAGTTTGGGGACCACTGCTTTAATCCCTTATTAGTGACTAAATATAGACCTGCAGTAGAAACGTATTTTCGAGAATGCTTGTGAATACAAAACATTACACCATTACTCACACATGCGCCATGGCTCCCACAGCCACTAGTTTTTCAAAACACTCATAGCAGGCAGCGGTTTTAACTGCGCAAGCGCAAAGAGGCGAAGCTGTGACAGTGAGCTCAAGTAGTGAAAAAGGAAACGTTTTTCCAGCGTCCAAAACAGCAGCTTTTTCTTTTAGTAACCACCATTAAATCTGTGAAACAGCTGGAGGTCCTTCATCAAGCACCTGATCAGCAAGTGTTAAGGTGAAGAAAAGAGAACTTTGTAGCTGCTCCATTCACCGCTGTTTGTTCACAGGCGAAAAACTGCAGTACGGAAGTTAAAATATGCAGATAAACTGTTAATAAAAAAAAGTATTTCTTATCCGATTACTCGATTAATCGCTGGAATAATCGATAGAATACTCGATTATTAAAATAATCGTTTTATGCAGCCCTAGTCAAGTCCATCTGAAAGAGGAACAAAAGCAGATTTAGTCCAGTTGATAGTAAACCCAGAGAGCTGACCAAATCTGTGTAGGAAATCAAGGAGCGGAGGAAGTGCGGCTTTAGCGTCACTTAGGGTCAGGACTACATCATCTGCATATAGGCCGATGACATGCTCCGATGCTCCGCACATGATCCCTGAAATATGCTGATTAGACCTGATGGCGATAGCCAGGGTTTCTAAAGCTAAAGCGAAAAGCATCGGAGACAGACAACAGCCCTGCCTAGTGCCACGTTTCAGTAAAAAGGCAGGCGATTTATCCCTATTGGTTAGTACATATGACCTAGGATGATCATACAACATTTTTATAAGAGATAAAAATTTTGTGCCAAAACCGAACCTTTTGAGGACTGTGAACATGTATTTCCACTCCACCTGATCAAATGCCTGCTGGGCGTCCAAAGATATAATTGCGGAGTTGGTAGGAGGGGAAGAGTACATGATGTTTAGTAACCGTCTCGTGTTAGAGAAAGAAAATCTTTCTGGAATGAATCCAGATTGATCGGGATGTACCAGCACACTGATATGAGAAGACAATCGATTAGCCAAAACCTTTGCAATAATTTTCTGATCTGAATTAAGCAGGCTCACAGGGCGGTATGATGTCACATTAGTAGGATCTCTATCCTTTTTAAGTAAAAGATAAATATTAGCATCATATAGAGACTGAGGAAGGTGCCCAGCCTCGATAGATGAGTTAAGCATGCGCAGTATAAGTGGCGACACCATATCGATATGGGCCTTATAAAATTCAATCCCAAAACCATCAGGGCCACACGCCTTTCCACTAGGGAAAGAGCGGATTGCAGTTTTTATCTCCTCCAAAGTTACATCAGCATCTAATTCCAACACGGAGGCATGCGTGAGAGTAGGGACGTCCAGTGATTGGAGAAAGTCTGTGATATCCTCTTCAGATGCAGTTGTATTGGAGGCATAGAGATTGCTATAAAACTGGAAAAAGGTATTTTTTATAAGCTTATGGTCTGTTAACAATTGACCTGATGGAGAAAGTAGCTTATTAACAGCACGTTCTGCATGTAAACCTTTCAGCTGCCTAGACAGTATTTTATCTGCTTTGTCCCCCAATTCAAAGTACCTCTGACGCAGCCTCTGAATATCATCCATGACCCGCTCACCCAAAATACAGTTATATTCGTATTTTAACTTCACAATAGATGCGAATATGTGGTCAGAGTTGGAGCTGAGAAATGCATCTTCTAAGGTGATTAATTGCTTCTCAATTTCGACCAGACGAGTACGTCTGGCCCTTCTGACCCCAGACTGGTATGATATAATATCACCTCTTATTACAACCTTGAAGGATTCCCAGAGAGTAGCATCGGAGACAGCCCCATTATCATTAAAAGCCATAAAATCCAGTATTTTATTGGAAACAAATTTACAAAATGAGCTGTCTAAGTTCAAGGAGGGGTTAAATTTCCAATTATATTGTGCACTCTGAATATCAAAATTGAATTCAACTAACAACGGTGCTAAGACTAAGACTAAGATAGTGTTTATTTGTCACATGCACAGTTATACACAGTACAATGCACAGTGAAATGTATTTTGTACCTGCAACCTTATATACACACACATATAAATAAGAAGAATAAAAAAAAAAAAAAAAAGTAATTCACACTATACACTATACTCTATATACTATACACACTTTTTAAATTATAATATTTACATTGTGCAATAATGGTCCAGTTAGGGCTCAGAGTTGAGCAGACGGATGGCTTGTGGGTAAAAACTCTTCTTCAACCTTTCAGTCTTAGCCCTCAGGCAGCGGTAACGCCGGCCTGATGGGAGCAGGGAGAAGAGAGAGTGTCCGGGGTGGCTGGGCTGTTTTAGGATCTTCATGGCCCTCAGCCTGCACTGCTTGGTGTAAATGTCCTGCAGGTTGGGGAGGGTGGTTCTGATGGTCCGTTCAGCTGAACGAACCACCCTTTTTAGGGCCATGAAGTCCTGCTTGGTGCAGTTTCCCATCCAGGTGGTGATGCTCCCACGCATGATGCTCTCAATGGTGCAGGTGTAAAAGTTCCTGAGCACCTTGAGTGGGAGCTTGAAGTCTCTCAGCCGCCTGAGGAGGTAGAGACGCTGTCTGGCCTTCTTCACAGTGATGTTTATGTGATGAGTCCAGGACAGGTCCTGTGAGATGGTCACTCCCAGGTATTTGAAAGTGTCCACTCTTTCCACCTCAGCACCACTGATGACAAGTGGATGGTAGTCCCTCTGCTGCTTCCTGCTGAAGTGCACGATCAGTTCCTTTGTTTTGCTGACGTTGAGCAGGAGGTGGTTCTCCTGGCACCAGTTCTCCAGGCGGGAGACCTCTCTCCTGTAGGCTGTCTCCTCATTGTGAGAGATTAGTCCCACAACAGCAGTGTCGTCAGCAAACTTGATGATGACGTTGGACTCTGACGTGGCCTCGCAGTCATGGGTGTACAGTGAGTACAGCAGAGGGCTGAGCACACAGCCTTGGGGGGATCCAGTGTTGAGGGTGAGGGAGGATGAGGTGAGGTGACCCACTCGTACCACCTGTGGTCTGCTGGTCAGGAAGCTGTGAACCCACCTGCACAGGGATGGGCCCAGGCCCAGGTCCAGCAGCTTAGAGACCAGCCTGGAGGGAACTATGGTGTTGAATGCTGAGCTGTAATCTACAAACAGCACTCTCACATAGTTCCCCTTACCAGTGTCTATGTGTGAAAGGGTCTTGTGGAGGAGGAAGGATATGGCGTCATCTGTGGATCTGTCTGGCCGGTATGCAAACTGTAGTGGGTCGAGGGTGGTGGGCAGTGAGGAGGTGATGAATGTCTTGATGAGTCTCTCAAAACACTTCATCACCACAGAGGTGAGCGCTATGGGCCTGAAGTCATTGGGGCTGCTGGGGTGTGGTTTCTTTGGGACAGGGACTATGATGGACTTTTTAAAGCAGGTGGGAATCACACACAGTTTCAGTGAGAGGTTGAATATCACTGTAAACACAGGTGCCAGCTGGTCAGCGCAGGTCTTAAGGACACGTCCACTAATACCGTCTGGTCCAGGCGCTTTCCTGGTGTTTACACGTCTAAACGCCCTCCTCACGTCGCGCTCCGTCACAGTGAGTGTCTCCGCCCCTCCGGCCGGGAGCGCAGCGGGCTGTCGGCTTCCCGACTCAAAGCGCGCAAAGAAGATGTTGAGTTCATCAGCCAGAGAAGCGTCGGCACTCACCGGGTGTGTGTGTGGTGCTTTGTAGTCCGTGATGGTGCGTAGTCCCTGCCACAGTCCCCTGGGGTCAGACTGTTGTAGTTGCTGTTCCAGTCTGCGGCCGTAGCGATGTTTAGCCTCTTTCACCGCTCTGCGGACGTTGTATGATGCAACCTTGTAGTCCTCCATGTTCCCAGAGGCGAGGCCGGAGTTGTAGGCAACGGTGCGGGACCTCAGGGCGTCGCGGACAGATTTATCCACCCACGGCTTCTGGTTGGGAAAAGTCCTGATGGTCCTCCTAAGTGAAGTGTCTTCAACAACTTTCCCAATAAATCCCACGACAGTTTCCGTAAACTCCTCGATGTCTCCGCCCGCGCTGCTGCGAAACATGTCCCAGTCGGTTGAATCCAACGCACCCTGCAGAGCGGCCTCTGTTTGATCAGACCACCGTGTCACTTCTCTCACAGCAGGGGCTTCCTGCCTGAGCCGTTGTTTGTATTTCGGCATGAGAAGCACAGAGGTGTGGTCAGACTTCCCAAAAGGCGGAAGAGGCTTTGCTTTGTAGCCCTCTTTGAATGGAGAATAGCAGTGGTCTAGGGTCCTCTCTCCTCTGGTGGGGCAGTCGATGTGTTGAATCAATTCCGGTATCACCTTTTTCAAGTTTGCACTGTTAAAGTCCCCGGCTACGATGAGAGCCGCATCACGCTGGTTAGCCTGATAGGTGGAAATAGCCTCATGTAGCTCGGATAGTGCAGTGTTTGTGTCCGCCTGAGGTGGAATATAGACGGCGCTGAAGATGACCGAAGTGAACTGGCGGGGCAGGTAGTGGGGGCGGCATTTCAGGGTTAGGAGCTCCAGGTTAGGTGAACATGATTGTTTCAGAAGGACAACATTCCTACTGTCACACCAGTTGTTATTAATCATTAGGCACACACCTCCTCCTCTTGATTTTCCAGACTCACTCGTTCTGTCCGTGCGATGAACACTGAAGAACTCCGACGGCTGTACGGCGTGGTCCGGTATGAGGGGAGTCAGCCATGTCTCCGTGAGACAGATGATGTTGCAGTCCCTTATGTCCCTCTGAAACTGTATCCTGGCCCTGAGTTCGTCCAGCTTGTTATCCAGTGACTGGACATTAGCCAACAGGATGCTCGGCAGTGGCGTTTGGTGCGCTCTGCGCCTCAGCCTCTCTCTTACGCCGGCTCTTTTCCCTCGGGGCCTTGTCCGTGACCTGGGTCCTTTGTTTGAGCTGGCCCACTGGAAACGCTGGATCTCCCGAGGCCAAGTCGGGTCGGGAGAAAAAGGTGTCAGAATACAGCCAGAGTGCTGTATTCTGATATTAAAAAGAGTCTGTCTGTCATACGTGATATGACACAGAGCAGGCGGAGTTATAAAGTCCAAAATTAGAGCTAAACCTAATATATACAAACAAAGCGTAGGAGCAGGTACGACAGCTGCTGACCTCACCAGCGCCATCTTGGAGCTGGTCAGTGCATGGTCAGAGATAAGAATCGTGTGATAAGTAGATTTAAGAACACGAGGTAATAAGTTTGAATCAACAAAAAAATGGTCAATTCTAGTGGAAGATTTGTGTACTGAAGAGAAGAAAGAATATTGCCTCTCTACAGGATGTAGATGTCGCCAAACATCAATCAGATCTAAAGATCTTGCTAGCTCGCTTATGACAGAAGTGGACTTTAATAGTGGGGTGGGTTTAGATGAGGACCTATCCAGCACCGGGTCGAGGTAGTTGTTAAAATCACCTCCAACTATGATCTTATGATTGCTGTGCTCAGCCACAAGATTGAATACTTTTCTAAAAAACTCTGGACAGTCAAAATTAGGCGCATGAATGTTAAGAAGAGCCAGAGGAACAGAATTGAGAGTGCCAGTGACAATAATGTATCTCCCACTTGGATCCACCACCTGGGAGTTAAATATAAACGGTATGGTTTTACGAATAAGAATGGCAACACCTCTTGCCCTGGAGGTGAAGTTGGATTGATACACCTGTGACACCCAGGAAGCCCGCAGGTGTCTCTGCTCAGTTGGGGAGATATGCGTTTCCTGTAAGAACACAACATCGGAACACAAATGTTTCAAATGAGAAAAGACCTTGCCCCTCTTGAGGGCCCTACCCATGCCTCTACAGTTCCAGGTGGTGAAGGTGATGGGGCTTGTGCCTAACCCCGAAGGCCTACTGTCAGTATGCATTCAGAGTGGTAGATGAAGGGTCGCAAATGGAGCTGAAAGTAGGGAAGTAAATAAATGAAAAGAAAAAAAAGAGAATAGAGGAGAGAAAAAACAAAAAAAAAAACAAAACAAAAAAAAAAACAAAACAAAAACACAAAAAAAAAAAGGGGGACCCCCCCCCAAGAAACAATGCATCAGTGCATCCCAATAAACTAAGGGAGGCTGCTGGGACCTGAGCAGAGCTACACTCAACAAGAAAAACTCTAAGCAACCCGAGATAAAATACAGAGCGAAAACTTCGTGAATCTCCAAAGTACAAAAACAGAAACAGTAGATCACTTGGTCAATTAAGTCAATAAGAAAAAGGCACAGAATCTGAGCCAGGGATCATAGCGTCAATAAAATTTGCTGCTGTCCAAGAAAATGAAGCGAAACAGCCTAGACTCAGGCGCTTGTAGTAACAGAGATGGAGCTGGCGAAAAGATCAGCATCTGCTGGTGAGAGAAAAGTCTTAACAGTGTTATTGTGTACAACCTGTAGCTTGGCTGGATAGCGTAGCGAGCATTTTGCGCCGGCTTCAGTTAGCTTCTTTCTCACGTTGTTATAAGCCATCCGCTGTGACACAACTTTAGCTGTGTAGTCGGGGAAGATGGACACACAGGCTCCGTTGTACGTCAGGGGTGAGTGCAGGCGGCTGAGACGTAAAATGTTGGCCACATCCCTGGCGTTGTGGATCCTCGCGATGATAGCACGCGGCCGCTCATCAGGCTGTGGTTTTGGCCTCAGGCTGCGATGGGCACGGTCAATCTTAACGGGTTTAGCAAAGTTATCCTTCCCAAGTACCTCCGGGATTAGCCTTGTGATGAAGTCAGTAGGACGACCCTGCTCGTCACCCTCTTTGATGCCAAGCACTCTTATGTTGCACCTGCGAGACCGTCCTTCCAGGTCATTTAATTTAACTTTCAGTAGGGCGTTTTCTTCCCGGAGCTGACCGCAGGTAACCTCGAGGGCCGAGATGCGGCTATCAGTGGACGACATGGCTTCATCGATAACGTCGACTCGGGTCTCGATCTCCCGCTGTTCTTTCTGCATGGTGGCGAGGGAAGATTCAATGATGTCAAGACGTCCCTCGATTGACTTTTTCAAGTCATCGATGCACTCAAAAAGTTTGGCAACTTGTGCCCCCTGGGCTGTAACAGCAGCTAGTATAGCTTCATTGCTAGCACCAGAGCTCGATTGAGTTGTCTCCTTCTGTACGCCGTCCTTCTTCCCCATTGTGGAAAATAAAGAAAAAAATAAAAACAGAGGAATACCTGCTAACTTAAATTACAGGAACAAATGAAACAAAAGACCAAGTGCATCGAATTAATAGCGAAGTTTTAAGGAGAAAACACGAAGCACAGAAAAAGGCGTCTACTCCATTACAGCGCTCTAGTGCCCCCCCGAATCAGACTCATTTTAATGAAGTCTTTCTGGGTTAAACTGGGTAGAGATGCAGCTTTTCCCACTGTGCTGTCCTCACAACATGTGAGCCAGTATGCTGCTAGACAGCCAGCGAACAAAATGAAGATAGCCCCACACAAGGCTTGCTTTTCTTGTAATTAATGGAGGTTCTCTTTTTAATATCTTTCTTTTTTCTTTCTTTCTTCATGTTTTTTGTAACTAAAAATACAGAAATAAGAAGAACAATGAATTACAAATATATAGTGCTACATTCGGAAACACTTCATAAACTAAAAACACACATAGAAGTTCTATTTTATAATTATTTCGGCATATAAACTTAAATTGATGTGCTAAAACATTCACGAATACTCACAAAGACAAACGTTTTCCAAGGAAACAAGCGTAAAGAGCACATTTAACACAAAGTCGGAGATTTGCTGTTTCTCAGCCAAGAAAGCTGGCTTGACTTTTTACCGTTGGAGAAAAGACGTTAAAGATGTACTATTGTAATGAGAGCACCACTCCTACTCCAACAGTCACCACAAAGAAAAAGCAACATACAGATATCTCACTCTGATAATTTCTCGGAACGCTTCTTAAAACTGATTTACAATGAATTAAACCTATTTATTAATTAACTATGAACTGATTTCTTAACTTAATAATGTCTTTACATTAAAGACATCACACCCACTAATGTTAAAGGTCAGGATTAGTGGAGCTGAGCTGCAGCACTATGAAAGCCACAGTGAGCACACTTGATGTGATGAATGCTTTTGTGTGCAGACACTGATGCTCCCGTCTAACCTCAGAGTGAACTGCAGCAGGAAGCTGATGTTCTTCCTGCTTTGCTGCAGCCTGAGACAATCACAGCAAACAGCTGCTCCAACGTTACTCCGGCTTCTCAGCTGAACCGCTCTGGTGTGTGTGTGGAAGTTATTTGTAAAGATGGAATCAGAGCTGAAAACATGAATATCTGAGGCATCTTTGACCCTGCTGGAGGAGTCAGGGATGCAGTGCCTTTGGATGACTCCGTCCTCTGGCTGCCTGATGCCTCACAGCAGCTGCTGTTAACCTCCCTATGGCCAGAACAGCAGCAGAGCATGAGGCTTTTCTGTGCTCCACCCCACTGCCTGAGGCAACACTGCCTGAGTAGGTTCTCCATCCTGAATGAATCCCGTCCTCAGAGGTGTTCCCGCCCCTCCGGAGCTCATGAGCAGCCACTGGGAGGCTCAAACCAATGATGTCATCAAAGGAGGACAGAAATGCAGCAGCAGCTCCTCCATCCTTTGATTCTGCTCGGTCTCCTTCTCCTCTCAGAGGGAAGCTCCATGGAGACGCTCGGCCAAAACCACCTTTCCGACCTGGATCCCTTCATTCCCGACTGCCACCACCTCTTTTTTCATCCTCCTGCTCTGATAACTGTGGGCTCCATGGTAAGAGGCGGTGGTTTCTTTATTGCACTCTGCTGCCCCACCTTTGACACCATGGCCACACTCAGGTCTCTCCTGCTGCCTCCCCCCTCTTCAGTTACCAGAGTCAGAGTCATGCATGTAGGCACTGATGACACTGCTCAGCAACAGTCTGAACTAATGAAGCTGATTCTGTGAGTCCTTCCTGTCCACCATAGGATCAGAGCTCTGCTTCACATTTTTTTCTAAGAGGAAATCAAATATTCACGTTCAGCTTCATCAGCTGCCACTTTAAGAGGATTCGATACAGAAAGTTCATAAAGACCAAACGAGTGGTCAGAGCTGTCATCATCATATCTGGAGTCAGATTTAGTAACGTCTGCGCCTCTGTTGGCATCAGAAAGCAGCTGCTGGGGTTTCTGTGCAGCAACGTGGCTCTGACCCCCCAATAACTACAGACCCACATCAGGGGGACTTTTACTCACCAAGAAGGAAGAAACGTTCTCCAAGTTTCTTTTGCTTAAATACTTTAACATCTTTGATCCTTTGGTTTCAGAAGCATGCACTGATGACCTCTGACCTTTGACTCTGGCTCCTGCACCATGTTAGTGTCGCTGACTTCAGCCTTTGACCCCATCCACCATGGCATTCTTTTAAAGCCTTTGAAGTTGGTCTGTGGGTTCAAATCTGTTTCATATTAATATGTTAAATGGAATCATCCAGTTTCCAGAGGCTCTGTTTAAAGTCATGGACACAGAAGCTCGTGGGAAAAGTTCAAAATCTGGCTGAATCCAAAGTTTTCCACAGCAAACTTCCAATGAGCAGATAGATGTCCATACGAGTCACAGGTCTGCGGTGGCTGCAGCTGTTCTGCGGGGTCACAGGTCATCCAGCTGCTGGAGGGGAGGCACAGAAACAGAGTCTCTTCCTAACAGCACGTTCCAGCTGAATGGCTGCAAAATGAAAGCACGTTGAAATCCAGGCTGCATCCTTTCTGATGCTCCCTGGATTTCAGCAGTCACTCCAACTCTGAGCAACAACTCAGCATCCATTTATTTCCATCTCAGATCAGAAAAATATTGATCTTTGATCCATCTGAGCCTCTATATCTGTGTGGAAGCTGCAGCTGTGCATGTCTGTGATAAGAAGGTGACCTGATGGAGTCAATGTTCCTCTGAGGCTGAGAACATCAAAGCTCCTCTCATGAGTTCTTCAGTCAGACAGAGAGGATCTCAGAGCTGGAAACAGGCTGATAAATGGATCCAACAGGACAGAGATGATCCCAAACACGATGCTGAGCCTCAAATATAGAACACATAGAAGCTGAGACTTAAGCAGGACACCCAGGGTGGAGTTCCAGCTGAACGGGGCAGATGGGTATGGGGGTGCACTGTTTTGCTCTCCAGAGCTGGCAGACGGGCATTAAAGGCCTGCAGAAATGTGAGCAAACTGAGGTTAGCTGTTGCAGCTGCACAGCACTGAGACTGGCTGCTGGATTGATGTTGCTGCTGGAGAAGTTGCAGCGAGGAGGACTGCTTGTAGCAATTCAATTCAATTCAATTCAATTTTATTTATATAGCGCCAAATCACAACAAACTGTCGCTTCAAGGCGGTTTGTATTGTGGGTAAAGACCCTACAATAATACAGAGAAAACCCAACAGTCAAAACGACCCCCTATGAGCAGCACTTGGTGACAGTGGGAAGGAAAAACTCCCTTTAACAGGAAGAAACCTCCAGCAGAACCAGGCTCAGGGAGGGGGGGTCATCTGCTGAGGGGGGGCTGAGGGGAGAGAAAAGACATGCTGTGGAAGAGAGCCAGAGATTAATATCAATTAATGATTAAATGCAGAGTGGAGTATAAACAAAGTAAATAAGGTGAATGAGAAACAGTGCATTATGTGAACCCCCCAGCAGACTAGGCCTATAGCAGCATAACTAAGGGATGGTTCAGGGTCACCTGATCCAGCCCTAACTATAAGCTTTATCATAAAGGAAAGTTTTAAGCCTAATCTTAAAAATAGAGAGGGTGTCTGTCTCCTGAATCCAAGCTGGAAGCTGGTTCCACAGAAGAGGCGCCTGAAAGCTGAAGGCTCTGCCTCCCATTCTACTCTTAAGTATCCTAGGAACCACAAGTAAGCCAGCAGTCTGAGAGCGAAGTGCTCTGTTGGGGTGATATGGTACTATGAGGTCTTTGAGATAAGATGGTGCCTGATTATTCAAGACCTTGTATGTGAGGAGAAGGATTTTAAATTCTATTCTAGATTTAACAGGGAGCCAATGAAGAGAAGCCAATATGGGAGAAATCTGCTCTCTCTTTCTAGTCCCTGTCAGTACTCTAGCTGCAGCATTTTGGATCAGCTGAAGGCTTTTCAGGGAGCTTTTAGGACAGCCTGATAATAATGAATTACAATAATCCAGCCTAGAAGTAATAAATGCATGAATGAGCTTTTCAGCATCACTCTGAGAAAGGATGTTTCTAATTTTAGAAATATTGCGCAAATGCAAAAAAGCGGTCCTACATATTTGTTTAATATGTGCATTGAAGGACATATCCTGGTCAAAAATGACTCCAAGATTTCTCACAGTATTACTGGAGGCCAAAGTAATGCCATCCAGAGTAAGTATCTGGTTAGACACCATGTTTCTAAGATTTGTGGGGCCGAGAACAAGAATTTCAGTTTTATCTGAATTTAGAAGCAGGAAATTAGAGGTCATCCAGGCCTTAATGTCTTTAAGACATTCCTGCAGTTTAATTAATTGATGTGTGTCATCTGGCTTCATTGATAGGTAAAGCTGAGTATCATCTGCATAACAATGAAAATTGATGCAGTGCTTTCTAATAATACTGCCTAAGGGAAGCATGTATAATGTAAATAAAATTGGTCCTAGCACAGAACCCTGTGGAACTCCATAATTAACTCCATAATTAACCTGTGTGAAGTGTGTGAAGAAGACTCCCCATTTACATGAACAAATTGGAGTCTATGAGATAAATATGATTCAAACCACTGCAATGCAGTACCTGACGACGTGCAATGAAGGGACTCCTCCTCCTGCTGGAACTCGGGACAGAGATCACCACAGGATCCAAGATGTCGCTGCCTGACTTCAAGATGATGGAAAAGGCAACCAATGGCAGAAGGGCACACAGAACGGAGGCTGATTGGCTGGCAGAAGGCAGGTGAGAAAATGATTGGACTAGAGTGACGAGGTCAGGATTGTGGGAAAGAGGAAGTGATGTAAAGAACAAACTAACAGCTAAGGAGCCAGGAAGCAGCAAATGGAGGATTCCAGATCTTCCTGATTGAACTCACACATCAGCTTCAGGTTCAGCTGTGAAATCCAGCAATTTGGAAAAATGATCTGCAGTCACCACAATGGCTGCATTAGTGTGTGTTTCCCAGGAATTTCTTCCATCTGCTGCAAAGCTGAAGGACACAAACATATAAAAACACATTTGTGACAAATCTGGAAGCTTCATCCCAAATGTGTAATCTAATGTAGTGACAGCTGTGCTCTGAATGGTCAGAAACACACAGAAGCCTTTGAAATGAAGTCTCAGCAGCTGATTCAAAGTGTGAAATGACCCCAATATCAAACTCCTAAAAGTTATTTAAGCTCACATTTGTTTCATTTTTAAACAAGTGAGCTTTTCTCTTTATATCAAATATGAGCAGGAGGCTTCTGAGAGCTTCAGTTTCACTGAAGATAAACCGAAAAGTGAGCGGGAGCAGCCATCATTCAAAATGTCTTCTAGCAACAAGAAACGCCTCAAAGATCTCTTCTACCAACTTGTTGATTTGAAGACAATAAAGCTCAACAAAAGATGAAGATTTGCTCTTTTTCTTTGCATCATGCAGCTTGAATGTGCTGCGTAATGAGGCTGAACAGCCACAGTTCTGTATACAGCAGATCATCCTGAGTGTGATGTTAAAGATGGATTCAGAGAGAAGAAAGGATCCAGCAGAGCTCCAAAGTTCCCTCTCCCGTGTCAGCAGGTTGGATTGTGCAGCATCTGATTGATCTGTAAGGGTAAAGTGCTGCTTTCGACACCGTTGGCCATCATATTCTTATAAATAGGCTAAAAACCTGGGCTGGTATCTCTGGCACAGCTTTAGATTGGTTCTCCTCCTATTTGCTTGGAAAAACGTTTACCGTTAAGGGGGGTACATTCAGCTCTAGTGCGGCATCCCTACCCTGTGGGGTTCCTCAAGGCTCCATATTGGGTCCTTTACTGTTTTCAATATATGTCCGTCTGCTAGCAAGTATCATTCAGTCCTTCTCTGGGATCTCTTACCATTTTTACGCTGATGACATCCAACTGTACTTGTCTTTTAAACCTCACCAGTTAGTTAGGTTATCTATCCTGATTGACTGTTTATCCCAGATCAGTGCTTGGCTCTCTAGCAACTCTCTTGTATTAAATTCCAACAAGACCGAGACTTTGATCATAGCTCTTCCTGAGATTTACCCTAGTATCACCCAGGCGATTGCTTCCTCGTGTTCACCTGCAAAAACTGCAGTTCGGAATCTTGGAGTATTATTTGAGTCCTCCTTGGGATTTGACTCACATGTAAGATCTGTCGCGCGCTCTTGTTTTTTTCATCTTCATAATATTTCTAATATGAGAACCATAGTTTCCCCTTCTGATCTGGAAAAGATTGTCCATGCATTTGTGTCATCACGCTTAGTCTACTGTAATGCCCTTTTTACCAGCTTAAATAAATCATCTGTATCCAGGCTTCAAATGATTCAAAATGCAGCTGTTAGACTTCTAACTCGTTCTAGCAAACAAACACACATTACTCCTATTCTGTTCTCTTTACATTGGCTTCCGGTTAATTTCAGAATTCAATTTAAGATCCTTCTGCTGACATATAGAGCTTCAAATGGACAAGCCCCTGACTATTTATCCCAGTTACTGGTTAAATACATCCCTGCATGGTGCCTTCGATCAGTAAATCAAAACCTCTTAATTCCTCCACGTACAAGATTAAGGACTAGAGGCGACAGATCTTTTCAAGCTATAGCTCCCAAGCTCTGGAACAACTTGCCCCTTGAACTTCACCTAGCTGACTCCGTCATTTCTTTTAAAAACAGTTGAAAACTTTTTTATTCAACCAAGCTTTTTATCAATTACTCTCATTGTAATTTTTTAATCTGTTGTTTTACTGCTCTTTCTCTTTTAATGTAAAGGTGTAATTTATTTTTTATATTGACTGTTTGTTCAGCACTTTGTAACTTTTCTTGTCTGTGAAAGGCGCTCTATAAATAAACTTTACCTTACCTTACCTTTACCTGTAAGGAACACTGATGGGACATGAGCAGAACAAATCATTGATCATTGATCTCATCAGAACATCAAGAACAGGAATGAGAGACAGTGAATTGAATGAGTGAACAGTTGGATGAACATGACAAATGTGTCCATGACTGCAAAAGGCCGTCACAGTCACTAGAGCAGTCATACTCATCTCCGGCCCGCGGGCCAAATCCGGCCCATGATTGGCTGGTGACCAGCCCGTGGGCATTTCTTGTAATTGTTCAAAATTAAAAGAATTCCCTTTTATTGTATAATAAATGCTGAAAAATTCCCCTTTATGCTCACAAAGGGAACTGTCTGTAAGACAAGTCCTCCAAATCATTAGTTTGTACACGGCCGTTAGGTCCTAATGATTGGGGCCGTGAAGGGAGTGAAGAGTTTGCGCATGTCAGGAATCACTGCTGATCTGCACGTGTACACATCTATGAAAAGTTTCTTTGATAAGAATTCTCTGGATCTGAATAAAATCAACCTCCTTGTAACTGACGGTGGGCCATCTATGATAGGACGAGAGAGGGGCTTAGCATCACATCTCATATCGGACGACCCCACAGTCAATTCACTACACTGCATCACCAGACAGTGTTATGTGCCAAACTTAAACTGTTATGTGAAATGAAAGGAGTGATGGACACAGTGATCAAAACTGTGAGTCACATTTGCTCAACTTCAAGTTTACAGCACCTGGGCCCCGGGGCCCTGCCGCCGGCCTGAACGGGGGGCTGGCCTCTGGGGAGGCCAGTTTCCTGATGCCTCGAATTCCCTGGGGCCCTTGCCTCTCGACTGGGGGGCTCCATCTGGGACTTCTCTTTCCCCTCTGCTGGGGTGGGTATGCGGTTGTCGCTGGAATGTGCGGCCGCGGGTTTTCGTGGCTCTTGATGGGCTGCGGATGGCTCGGATTTCCTGGGTCCTTCTCTGCCTGCCTCTGGCTCCTTGTGGGCAGAGCGGCGGCTTTCTGCCCTCGTTGGTAAGTGCGTTCCATGAAATAGACACTAACGCAATCACAGCATAACACAATTGTTGTTCTTATACAATCATGCTTCATTTTGTTGTGCCTTTTCCACATAGTTATTTTTCCAGGTATTGCTTGTTCTGTTTTGGTATGTTGTCTTTTTTCTTTTTTTTTTGTAGTTGCAGCATTTGAATTGTTTTGGTTAGTTTAGTGGTGCTCTGTCCTCTTTTTCTGTTTTCTCTCCTTTTTTTTTTCTTTTTTATTTCCTCAGCCTGTCAACTGGAATTAAATGTATATGTACACAAATAAATAACCTAAATAAACGTACTGCAGCACAGTGATGTCAGATGGCTGAGCAGGGGACGAGTCCTACAACGCTTCTTTGCACTGCGCAAAGAAATCACAGAATTTCTTTCCACTCAAAAAACAGAGAAAGCAGATGAGTTGTCTCAGTTTATGCAAGATCAGGAATCTATGGCTCTGGTTGCATTTCTGTGTGATATCACTAATCACTTAAACCTGCAGCTCCAAGGTGGGGATGTGAATGTGGGAGAGCTCTTTGAAAAAGTGAGCGCTTTTCAGACAACCTTGGACGTATCTGTGGCGGACATAGAGGGATAAAAACTTCACTACCCCACCCTGAATGATGGTCCTACAAATGCGACTGTGCTGTCATGAATAGTAGCACTGTTAAAAAATCTGTCAGAGAACTTCAGATCACAGTTTCACAACTTCAAAATCCCACAGCAACTGCTGCTGTTTGTGCGCAACCCGTTTGCCATTGCTGTCACCGGGAGCTGCCCAGCAGAGGCAAAAAAACACTGTGCCTGCTGTCAGTGAGGGCGCTTTCCAGCTGGAACTGGTCCAGATGCAGGCTAATGATGTCCTAAAAGTTCAGAGGAGAGACTGTGTGAGTTTTGGACACACTCTGTTTATCAGTATCCGAACTCTAAAAGACTCGCTATATACATTTTGACAATGTTTGGATCCACCTACATATGCGAGTCGGGATTTTCAGTGATGAATCTAATTAAGGACAAGAAGCGCAATAAACTCACCGACTCACATCTCAACCAGTGCTTGCATATTGCCTTGACATCTCACAGACCAAACTTCAGTAAGTTCTCAAAGGAAATGAGATGCGTTACCTCACATTAAGCATGTAGTCAATAACTGACAGTGTGTGATCTATGAAGTGGTTAAAACACAAACATCTGATCACATACCTGTGCTGCCTGTTCCACACTTTAAAATAACTGAAATATAGTAAAGCAGCTTCTTTTTTTAATTAACTATTGTATTTCTGAATTATTCCCACATTTGGTGGCAGTTATGCATTTGTTAATATATTTTATAAACAGCTTTCACACCAAAAGAGCTGAAATATGTTCATTCTATACCTAAGAATTGTTAATAATCATTTTCATTTTTGAATTTGTCCAACATTTGTCTTTTTAATAGGAAAGGTTCCAGCTATGCTGTTAAAGATGGTTCAAAATACGTCTTGCTGAATTGCAATGGAGCTAATGAAATGCATCAAAATATGAGCACAAGCTATCAGTCTTTTTTAAAGTTTGCTCATTTTATATGAATGTAGTTTAATGACTGGCCCTCGGCCGCTTCTCATTTTCCAAACGCGGCCCTCGGCTAGATCAAGTTAAATATCCCTGCACTAGAAGGATGTTGAAGTAAACACTTGCAGGAGATTGTGGAGAGGAGCCGTAAAGAGGAGTTTGTCTCTAATGTGAGGAATAGTGCCACATCCTGAACACAACATCTCTGATATCCACACAATCTGTGAGGAAATGAAGATGCTGTGAATGTTTGCAGCTGAGCAGCAACAAACTAGGACTCACTTTGAGTGAGCTGATGTTCCCACTGTGATTGGAGCTGAATGGCAGCAGAAGAACAGATGAACAAACTCCTGCTGCTCTTCATCACTGACTTATTCCACAGGAATTCTGCTCAGCTGCCTTCCAAACAGCTTCCAGCTGCTTCCTTCATAACGGGACGGCTTCTAGAGGCCGAGGCCATCGGGCGGTCCGGCAGCCTTCCTGCTTCTGCTGGGATTCAGCAGGGACTGCCGGGGGAGCCGCTCAGTGCCAAAGACACACAAACATCATTCCCATGTTCCACAGTCTTCCTCACTTTGACCCTTGGACTCTCCCCTCCTGCTGACAGACGCTGTAGGAGCTGGAAACATGCTGACGGATCTGAATCTGATGCTTGATGGGCACATGAGGGAAATCATTGATGATTCCAGGGAGAATCCACTGATTGATGGAGGCTCATCAGGTTGTTGAGCTCCAAGTTTCAGCACTTTCTCCATGTTGGTGTGAAAAAGGAGAACGTGTGCTTCCTAGATTGGAGGCTGAACACATCCTGCACTGTTTGAATGAGAACATCAGCTTGATGTGTGTCTCTGGATGTTGCTGCTGAGGAGCTGCTGCAGACGGGACAGAAACACTGGCTTTTCTAAAAGTGTCCTTTGGATGTTGGAGCTGCTCCAATCACGGCTTCACTTGTGTGGATTTGCACCAACATCACCTTTGAAATGCAGCAAACTTGTTGCCTGTGTGTGAAGTGGAGGCAGTCAGAGGCCCCTTTGCTGCTCACCTCCTTTCCCTCCAGGCTGGACTTTTGGCGCTCCGAGGACAAAGTGCATCCCAGATCTCAGTTTGGTCACATGACCACAGCTGTCAGTCATCCTCAGCCAGCGTGCGAAGCTTCTTTCCAGACCTCTAACTGGAGCTGCTGTTTGATGGGCGGCTCCCTCGTCTCAGGGCTGAGCTCCTCTGCCTGTGCCCTCAGTGCAGCCGCCTCTTCAATGGACTCGTGCTCCTCGTCTTCTCCTTCCCCACCTGAGATCATTCATTGTGCCTGAGGAGCTCCCAAACACCTGCCTGTCTTTGGTCCACACATTCATACAGAGCTCATCTACACTGTAAACCCATATTTTGATTCTACTTAAAAATATTGAGTTCATATTACTTAAAATTGCCTAGAATGTGAACATTATTTGTTAATGCTGAGTAGACTGTACTTTTTGATGGTCTATCTTATTGTAATCATGTGTTTGAGTTCAAACAACTTAATATCATCAAGTTTTGCACCTGCTAAAAATCTAGTTTATACCAGTTTTAACAGACTGGATCAACATGCAGCTGCATGGTGGGATGATGGTTAGCACTGCTGCCTCACAAGTAGAATGCAATCTAGAAGGTCTGGGTTCAATTCCGTTAGACATTTGGTGTTTTTGTTTGGGTTTTGTTCACAACGTTCTCTCGTATAGTTTTTTATTGTTCCATGGACAAATGTTATTTGTAAATGTTAATGTACCAGCATTCAGCAGGGCTGAGTTTTATCATGTTCAATGACCAAATTTTAAACAGACACAGTTCAACACTGTAAGAAATATTTGTGTTACTGGGCAGCATGGTGGAATGATGGTTAGCACTGCTGCCTCACAGCTGGAATAGCTATCTGACAGTCTGGGTTCAATTCCACCTTAGGCCAGGTCTCTTGCTGTGTGGAGTTTGTATGTTCTCCCTGTGTCTGTGTGGGTTTCCTCCCACTATCTGAAGACATGCAGTTACTGGGGTTAGGTTAATTGGTCTCTCTAAATTGCCCACAGGTGTGAATGGTTGTCTGTGTCAGCCCTGCAACAGGCTGGTAACCTGTATGGGGTGTACCCTGCATCTTACTGCCTTGTCAGCTGGGATAGGCTCCAGCCCCCACCACCCCCACACAACCATGAAAAGGATAGGGGTATTGATTGATCAAAAGACATTTTATTTTTTCATGAACTATAAAAGATAAGTTTGGTCAATTAGAACATACAATTTAGTTCAATTGGAAATGGAGTCGTGCTTACTTAACAGGCTGAGTTAAATGAACTGTTTCATTACTTTAAAAATTTAAGGCAACGAGTTACCTTGGTTTTTTAAGTAGATTCAACTTATCCGGGTTTACAGTGTATGGAAACACAGCAGTTTGCACCTGTTTGCATTTCTCTGGAACAACTCTGTGAAAAGAGCATCATGTGTGTCCAACATGGAAATGCTTCTTCTCAGGGACACAGCAGTCTCACACTGATGAGTGCAAGTTGTGTGGATGAAGCAGAAAATGGGAGATCCTCTCCTGAACATCCCGATCCTCCTGAAGCCTTAATGGGAGCAGCCCAGCATGTCCACCAACAAAGCTTTGAGGATCACAGCACACATGAAGTCTTTGTTTCTGAGAACGTTCCTACAAAGAAGCTCGATGCTCTCGTGGCTGAAGTTTGGCTTTGAGGGCTGAGAAGAAGCTTTCAAGGAGCTTTTGGAGTTTCCAGTGTTGAAGGTCAGTGTAGATGTTCCTCACCATCTTTCTCTCCTTCACAGATCTTTGCACACGAGCCTCCTGCTTCTAGATCAGCTGCTGGAAGGCTGTGAAACATGAACACAGAGAAAGCTGCCAAAGAAACCTTTGAGAAAGGGCCACATTCACTGCAGCCTGAGCCCAAAGCTGACTGTGAATGCTTCAGCATGGACACACACACAGATGAGCCTTTGATTTTTCAGCTCTTTCAAACTGAGGACAGCAAAGGATTCTGGGTAACGGTTCAGACGCTGCTCACTGACAGAGTCTGGCAGTGTTTGCATCATGGAGATGTTCCTGCAGCTTTCTAGCTTCCTCTCACAGGTGACAGGTGTGCTGGAAGGAGAGCAGGTCCAATGAAGCTCCGCCCTAAGGTTTCTGATGCAGGATCACATGATCCAGCTTCACTGAAGCTCTGGAGCCAGTAGATACAGAATAGAGCTGCACTGAAGCTAATGGGGATGTTTATTGGGAAACTGTGGCTGCCGTCAATCACGTGACTTAACGAGTAACTGACTTTATCAATTAGCCCTGAAAGAAGCTCATATTTGTGTCCTAACATGGGCTGATATGAGCGTCCAGCTCCGTCTGCAGCTTTACTATGAAAAGAGCCGTTTGGCTGCAGCTGCCAAACATAAGACAGCTTCTAAAGTTTGATCAGTTTGATTCTTCTTCTCTTTGGAGCTGTTCTAACAAAGAAAAGCCTCAAACACAAGTGTATGTGCATCTGTACTACTACTGTATGTCTGCTTGGAATGAAGGAAACACTGAACTATGCAGGCCTCTGTTAGTCCTTCCATATTTGTCAAATGAATCAGTCCAAAAGTCTCCATCAGATTAGTGATGTTTGTGACTAAAGTCCATGTCAGTGTGCTGTCCTCCTCTTCTGTTTGTGTCCTCAGCCACGTCCACCAATCAACCTGCTGAGCATCCAAACAAATCAGCTCTGAAACAAATGTTCCTCTGAACAATAACAGCCTATTAAATGATGCTGCTCTCACCTGTTTGATGGCACTTCTGAACATCTCTGCACATCTTCTCTCTGATGGGGCTTTGACCTTCACACAGGACTGCAGGCTGTCATTTGGGAGCTGGGAGCCATATTTGGACTTCATCCACTTCCTGCTGGCATCAGTATGTTGAGCTAAAGATGGACAGGACTCCACATGCTCACTGTTTCATCTTCATATTGGTGTGGGGGATTTTTTATTCCATCAAGGTCAGAAGGAGGAGCTACAAGGAGGCTGAAGAGGCGCTCGCAGCTCCTGAGCCGCGGGTCGCCGACCCCTACACCTGCTAGACTCTAGTAGGTGTAGAGGATCTCGATGGACCATCAGCCTCTAAGAACAGAATCTGTCCCCACAGCATCTGTGGACGATGGGACACCTCCACAGCATCTGTGGACGATGGGACTCCTCCACAGCAGTGATGGCAGTGCCACACTGAAGCTCTGATACCTGCTTCAAAGCCTGAACTTCCAAAACCACAGAACCACCGCTTCCAGGCTCGCTTTGGGCCCAAACCATCACCTGACCTATGACGTCAGCAGCAGCGACGCTTCGTTCCTGAATGAATCAGCTGACTGGTTGGCGGTGCAGTCAGCTGATTCACTGATACCAGCACATCTCAGTCCAACAACAGCTGAAAAAATAATGGAGCTCCATAAAAATCTTTGAGTGTTCCCACAAAATCAGCCACAGTTACACAATCACACCAAATGTGCGACATGTTGTCCTCAGTAACACAACTGTAACAGGGCCCTAGTGAGGGGGCTGCCAACACATTATATTTGATCCTGAAAAACAGGAACATGATGAGATGGAGACAGCAGCGTGTTTCCTTCTCCTTCTTCTGCAGAGTCTGAGGGCGGAGCCACACTGAGGGTCGAGGGTGCCCCCTTGTGGTGGAACTTGGGATAACACTACACTTACAGCAAACTAAGACCCTAATTTAACCAAATTATAATCAAAATTCACACAATACCACAAAATTAAACCACATGATGTGACCACACATTACAGTGTGTCAAACACATTGATCCATCTTTGTAAATAGAAGCTGATATCATGATATTGGCTCATAATGTGTGCGCCTCAAACAATGCAAAGATGCTTCAGAACCAAAGGTCTGAGCTGGATTCAACTCTGGACTCGAGCGTGTCCTAAATTCAGGTTTGTGTTTGAAAAATGTTTGAAGAGTTGAACAAGTTCAAAAATGGGATTGAATCTTTGTTTGCTGGGAAAAACTAAAAAGAGGGAAAAATTCCTCATTTGGATCAAATCTTTGTGCAACATTTCCTCCCTTTAAGGTCTTTGAGCAATGCTGACGAGTGCTGCCATCAAACCATCAAACATGTTTGTGTGCTCGACTGTTCGGACTTTCCAAATGCTCCAAATGTGAGAACACAATATTCCCAACAAGTGTTTGTTTAAAGCAAAGCTAAAGAGATGAAGCAGCAGCAGCAGCTTCTCCTCCACATTTAGAAAGCTCACAGTTAGTATGGAGTTAAGCCTTGAACAGCACAGGAAGTTGAGAGCAGCTGTTTCCAGCAGCTTCAGTTCTGGACCTCAATGAAAAGCCTCTATTAGAAGCTTCTTGAATGGGTCAGAGGAGCACGATGGTTAGAAATGGCCTTCTGTGTTTGGATCCTCAGCATCAAGTCTTTGTACAGAGAGCTCAAACACATGCAGTTTGTTAAAGTGTTGATGCAGAGCTGCAGCTTCAGGCCCATTGATTTCTCTGTGCAAACATCTGTCTTTATAGTCTCAGAGCCTCGCTCAGCAAACAGAGACAGCACAGCTCACTGTGGGTTCCTCTAAAATAGACCTTCTACTACCATCAACACACTTTAGACACAATCCAACTGTGACCTGTTCAGTCTCACAGATACAGGCGGCAGGTGACTGTTTTTAAAGACTACAAGCGGTCACACACTTCAATCTATTGGTCACAAAATCTCATCGCACACATTTGAAGCTGTGATCTGCACAGAGTCCAAAACTCTGAAGCTTCAGCTTCATGAAGGACATCCTGAATAAAGTCCATCATGTCCAGCTCAGCCTGATGCCTGCTGGTCCCTTTGTCACTGAGCTGAGGAAGAACGGACGCCGTGACAAACTGTGCATTCAGCAAGGATCCGATCACAGCCAGAAACCTTTTGGAGCCAATAAATATGACATTTGACAGCAGTTCACTTGGTTCTGCTTCACAACAGATTGTCAGTGTGCGTTTGCTCCCTTTGCCGTCTTCCCCAGGAACAAAGAGGGCTGCAGATATGTGGGTCCTGCCTAATGACAGGAAGAAGATCATCCAGCTGCAGGCCTTCCCTCACTTGTTCCAGCACAGGCTGCAGCCTCAGCACTGCGTGGAGTCTGATGGCACTACAACAGCAGGAAGGAAGCCAGAGCTGAGCTGGACCTTTGATTTTCTTCTCCAAACACAAACACATTCCCTAACAGAGCGCACGGCCGACTCCTTGCTGTGGACACAAACAGCACCAGTATCTCCACAGTTTGAGCTCCATCACAGAGCTTTGGCTCCATTTAGGCTCAGATGGCTCTGAAGGTTGAAGGCGCAGTGATGGCAAAGAAAAACTTCCCTCAAATGTGTCAGAGCTAAAGTAACGAGCCTGTTTGGAACATGTGACGAGGACAAAAAGTACTCCAGTAAAGTACCTGAGAGCTGTACTTCAGTACAGGAACAAAGTATTTGTACTTCATTACTTCCCACCTCTGCAGACAGGAAGTGGATCAAAGAAACATGTTGTTTTCTCCAGTTCTTCCAGCAGGTGGCAGCACCTTCACATGTTTCAGTGGATGATGATGGCTGGAGGAGGCCTTCAGAGCGTCAGCTCCACACTGACCTTTGACCTCTCCTCTCCTGTGCCGCCTCTCTGTATGATTGGCTTAAACCTTTGAAGTTGTATTAACAAAATCTAAGAGCCAATCAGAATAAAGAAGAACTTTATTGATCCCAGAAAGAAACTCACAACCTAAACAACAACTGAAGCATTTGATTGGTTGATGCTGAACACTCACAGCTGCATTACATCACTGTGACGAAGCGGGCCACACGGCCACGACAACAAAGGGAGACGCACACACAGACGCCAATGAAAAGACTGTTTGTGTGAAATGAAAGGAACAAAGGCAGAAGTGAAACTAACCATGACGTGTGGAGTCGCTACAATCAGGAGTGTCAGCGAGTGCACGAGGCAACAAATCACATATGCAATGTTGGCAAGTGCAAGAAAGCAACGCAACATCCACGCAAGCGTCTCAGGAAGGAGAGCCCCTCATCCAATGAGCTGTGAGCTCTTCTATAGAGCACACCTTGGGCCCAGGTGTTCCAGTGTCACTGACTGGAAATGAGCCACAGCCCTCCATGCTGCAGGAGAGCCGCTCCAAAGGAAGGCGGGGCCGAGCGGCTCGTCACAATAACGTCTCAGTGTTCAAACAGTTTGTGCTCCTCAGAGGATCCTCACTCATCTCCACTGAGTTTGATGCTGTGGGATTCTTCTTGTCACAAGGACACAAACACAGCAGTCACCTCGCATCAGCATCACTCTGTCTCATCGAAGTCGATCACATTGGAGTGAAAAATGAAACAATGTGCCGATTCAACTGGAACCAAATGAGTGAAGCCCAAAATGAAAGCCACAATCTTTTTTAATCCATTTTCCTCACCAGCTTCCTGAACCTTGTGGACACTGAGGATGAGGATGTGTGGTCCCTGTCATCATCCAGGTGTGAACTCCAATCAGAGCTCAAAGTCTCACTGAAATGAAGCTGCTGTTTTAATGCTGCTTTCATTGCTGACTGAACTGCAGTAATGATGCCAATGACAGCAGGAAGCCTGACTGAGGCTCATGTCAGAAACAGCTCAGTGTTAGTGACCATGTGACCATCATACAGACCTGAGCACAAAGAACTGCTCAGCTGTTCAAAGCTCTGCTCTCATATAGAGTATATGTAACACTAACACTGAGTGAGCTTCAGTATTAACTCAGTACCAGTGTTAGAGTTAATTCAAGCCTTTTTACACTTTTATATTAATCATATATTTCATGTCAAACTGCTGCAGCACAATGGCCTGTTTACAGCAGCTTATTGATTTGGATTAAATCCCATTAAAGCTCCTTCATGATCCCAGCAGTGCAGCTTCAGTGGATAAAGTCAGGAACAGAAATGCTGCATTAGATTTAGCTGTGAGAAAATGAAACCATAACAGCAGTGTGTGTTTACTGCAACATTGTAACATGAGGTCAGCTGTTGCTGCTGAAGTCCTAAAAACAGGAAGGAACAACTTCACATGGATCCATTCACATCATTTCCTGATCAAACCTCAAACTGGGAATCTCAGCCATGTGACCCTTCAAATGTTTGAACTGCTCCTTTAAATCAATCAGGCACGCTCAGAGCATTAAGAAGAGGGAGCAGCTCTGTGTCTGCTTTAACCCTGGGGGGTTAGCAGACCCTTGTCAAAGCCCAGGCTGTCCCATTGGGCTGTAAATGCCATTCAGCAGGTGGATGAACTGTCAGATATTCCCCTCCCATCCAGAGCACAGAACCACTCGACCCAAGCTGTGGCTCCTTCGTGGATCGGTGCGACCCGTTTGTTTTTTGTGCAGCTGCTCTGAGTCCACTTTGTCCAGATTGTGCAGTCTTAATGTGGCAGCCAGTCCCTCCTTCAGAGTGGGGGTGCTGGGTGCGTCTCAGCAGGAGCCTGATGGGAGTTGTTGATCAGCGTTCCAGGCGGTGACTCCTGGGAAGAAATCCCAGACATTTAAACTCCCGATGAATCTGAAGCTGTTTGTGTTTCTGTTTGTCACTTTTGTTGCACAAGAAACGGCTGCAAGAAAAGAGTTGATGAACTAAAAAGGCAGAATAATGGAGTCTAAAGCAGCTGTGAAACCTTCAATCTGAAGGTCATGTTCAGTGAGCTGGAGGCAGTTCAAGGGTCAAATGTTCCACATGAACATTGCTGCTCCTGTTTGGCCTGAGACACTGACTTATTCTGATATTTGAGCCTGAGACACTGACTTATTCTGATATTTGAGCCTGAGACACTGACTTATTCTGATATTTGAGCTTCTTTTGGATCATCAGTGACACTCTTGCAAAGACATGTTTAATCACTACACTCACTTTTCCTGTTACACAAATGAAATTCAATGAAAAGAATCCTTCACCTGTTATTAAGCTGTCTGACTGTCTCTGAGGAATACAATCTTTAAGATGAACTTTGACCTCAGGGACAAAGAGCACAGATCTGGTCCTAAAGTCTGCAGTAAATGCTGACTTCTGTTTGTCTCTGTCAGTAATTTGATGCTGATCAGATTGTTAGAAGCATTTGAAGCAGAGGCTGCGATGCTTTGTTGCAGTCGATGCTGTGGTCCTTTAGGAGTCTGAAGCTGCCAAAGGCTCAGTCAGCTTTAAAACACATTCAAACTGATGCACCACCAGGGCGGAGTCAGCCCTGAAATGGGGCGGAGCTCCTCCGCTCACATTGCCCACAGTTTGACTTCCTAACATGTTCTCAGAGTGATGGATCCATTTTGGACTCCAAGCTGCTTCAGCTGATCACTGCTATGCTGGAGCTGAAGATGTGGCCTGTGATGTCTGCACTGGGAGGAAGCTGAAAGCCACCAAGTCCTGTTTATCTTGTCCAGCCTCTTACTGTGAGGAACACCTCCAACCTCACTGTGATGCAGCTCCATTAAAAAAGCAGAAAAAGGTGGAGCACTTCAAGAAGCTCCAGGAGAACATCTGCTCTGGTCACGATTAGCTGATGAAGATGTTCTGTGGTTCTGATCAGCAGAGTATCTGTTATCTCTGCACAACGGATCGACATAATCATCAAGGACTCCCACCCCAGAGTCCCCCTCCTCCCCCACCCCCACAGTCTTTTGTATTCAGGAGGACCAGGTGCTAAAGCAGTTCAGGAGTGTCAAAGCTCGCAAAGCTCCAGGTCCAGATGGTGTCTCACCTGCCACACTGAGACACTGTGCTAACGAGCTTGCCCCATTGTTCACGAACATCTTCAACTCCTCACTGGAGGCTTGCCACGTGCCTGTCTGCTTTAAAACAGCTACCATTGTTCCTGTCCCCAAGAAGCCAAGGATCACTGGACTAAATGACTACAGACCTGTGGCACTGACTTCTGTGGTCATGAAGTCATTTGAGCGTCTGGTGCTGTCCCAACTCAAGTCCCTCACAGCCCCCCTTCTGGACCCCCTGCAGTTTGCCTACAGAGCCAACAGGTCTGTAGACGACGCCATCAACCTGACTCTGCACTTCATCCTACAGCATCTGGACTCCCAGGGAACCTACGCCAGGATCCTGTTTGTGGACTTCAGCTCTGCCTTCAACACCATCATCCCTGATCTCCTCCAAGACAAGCTGTCCCAGATGAACGTGCCAGATCCCATCTGCAGGTGGATCATTGACTTCCTGATGAACAGGAAGCAGCACAGGCTGGGGAAGAATGTCTCGGACTCCCGGACCATCAGCACTGGCACTCCTCAGGGCTGTGTCCTCTCTCCTCTGCTCTTCTCCCTGTACACCAACTGCTGCACCTCTGACCACCAGTCTGTCAAGCTTATTAAGTTTGCAGACGACATGACTCTCATCGGACTCATCTCAGACGGGGATGAGTCGGCCTACAGGATGGAGGTCAAACGTCTGGTGTCCTGGTGCAGCCACAATAACCTGGTACTGAACGCCCAGAAGACAGTGGAGATTATAGTGGACTTTAGGAAGCACACAGCCCCTCTACCCTCCATCAACCTGACTGACACCCCCATCACCACAGTGGACTCTTTTCGCTTCCTGGGAACTACCATCACCCAGGACCTCAAGTGGGAGCCCACCATCACCTCTGTCGTCAAAAAGGCCCAGCAGAGGATGTACTTCCTGCGGCAGTTGAAGAAATTCAACTTGCCAGCAAGGACCATGGTGCAGTTCTATACTGCCATCATCGAGTCCATCCTTACCTCCTCCATCACTGTGTGGTACGCTGGAGCCACCACTAGGGACAAACAGAGACTACAGCGCATTGTGCACTCTGCTGAGAAGGTGATTGGCTGTAACCTCCCATCTCTCCAGGACCTGTACACCTCCAGGACACTGGGGCGTGCAGGTCGGATCACAGCCGACCACTCTCACCCTGGGCACAGACTTTTTGACCCTCTCCCCTCAGGCAGGAGGCTACGGTCCATACGGACCAGAACCTCCCGCCATAAGAACAGTTTCTTCCCCTCTGCTGTTGGACTCATGAACAATAACCCTAAGACTGTTACCACCACCCTCCACAAACACTGATGACCCTATGTCTATGCACCTGTCTGATTGCACTGATGTACATATTAGTGGAATATAGTTTACATTCTTTTATCTTTTAATTAGTCTCTGCACTGTATATTTTGTAATTTTGTAATATTGTGTTATAGTTATAGCTCTAATATCTCTGTATATTTGCAATTTGTATACTTGTATATTGTCTTATAGTTTTTATACTTATTTGTTTTTTCTGTAAGCACGAAGTACCGCAGCAATTTCCTAATGCTGTGAACCTGTTCACCCATATGGCAATAAAAACCTTCTGATTGTGATTCTGATTCTGATAAAGGCCATAAAAGAGTCTGAGCTGCAGCAGAAGAAGCTCGAGGTGAGACCAAGAAACATCCAGCAGAGAATCCAGGACAGAGAGAAAGATGTGAAGCTGCTTCAACAGGAGGTGGAGGCCATCAGTGGCTCTGCTGATAAAGCACTGCAGCACAGTGAGAAGATCTTCACCGAGCTGATCCGTCTGATCACTAGCGGAACAAATCAGAGCCGGGCGGGGGGCGGGGCAAATGACCGGGCCCTTTATACCCAAATGATAAACATCATTTTACAACATACACATGCCCAGAACAGTGGGAATGTGAATGTTATGAAATGCCACTCATCTTAGCTTCTCTTCCTGCTCTTGTCGGAGACGGTCGCTCTCTCCCTGCCCTCCCCATCTCTCCGCTTACTGCTTGCTGTGAGAGCGTCTTTTACACACTGTCCGAATAAGAACAAGATTGAAACATGGATCTGGCAAACTGGGCATTCTCCATCATTGATCGAATTTTTTTCCACTATGAGATCCGGGACAGGGGAGCCTGGGTGTCCCAGTGGAACAGACCCGGTTGGATACGTCATCGACTCTTGGAGCTCGTGGAGACCGGTGTGCTTCTCAGCCCTTGGAGTGGAAGACGTGGAAGACGCCTACATATTCGGCTTTTTGGTAGCAGTATCTTCTCTGTTTGGGCTCGGTGGATACCTGCTTTACTGGCAAATTAAGAAAATCTGGACGGCGGTTCGACATCTGCAGAGGCTGCCGATCCAGGTGGAAGGGCTGAGCAGAGCCGTACAAACTCAGACTCAAAGCCTGGTGGACCTGAGCCGCAAGATTAGCGAGCTCGCAGGCGAGAGGGGTTAGATCAGGAGATATAGTTCGGTTCTGCACAGTGAGGATGGCAATCAACGAATTTGGAATATTGGATTTTTGAATGGTTTCCCAGTAAGACTGAAGGCTGTTGGAAAAACAAGCAGCCTGTTCCAAAACAACATTTGTTATCAGGAATTCGGCTCCCCTGCCGGCCTTGGGTTGGCAACCATATCTCTCTCCAGGGCTCTGTGTGCGGCTGCTCTTCCCCCCACTCCGCGTTGTGATTTGTGAAGCTGGGTCTGGTGTATCACGGCCGCTGATGAAATTCCACCACTATCAGCGAACTGTTTTGGCTGGAACCTGGCATCTGGCTCCACAATGCCCCCACCTCTCGTCTCCTTCTGCATCCCCTCCTGACCTGACCTCACCTACCGCCGCTGTCCTTGCTTTACATGTGCAAATGCTTTGCTAAGGTGGTTTTTTTGGACCCTGGTATAGTGCTCTTTTTGAGCACTGTACCAGATGACTTTTTTTTTTAACCTAACTTCCCCATGATGTGTTGTTTTCTCCTCCTGCCAAAGGTAGCGCTGCAAGTCGGCTGCATGACCCTAGGACACATATCCCCCTATGTGTGTTGTGTTTTATGTATTCTTGGATGGTGTTCTGTAACTGCAATTTCCAATGTGTGAACTTGTTCACCCACATGGCAATAAAACTTCATTCATTCATTCATTCATTAGTCCGTAAAAATGCTCCACTTAAGGCCTTTAAGGCCGTTTCACACCGGGTGCGTTGCGTAAAAACGACATGAAATTCCGAATCTTTCGGATGTGAACTTGTCGTGTAACCTACACACACACCGGACGCACTGCGTTTTTGCGAATAAATCGCCCTCATCAAACGCACTAGGAAAGAAAGGAAGTCGACATCAAGCGATGATGTAATGAGGCCCTGATGTTTCTAAACAAGAGATGGAAGAAACAGAGTTTATGTGTTCATCCAGCTCATAAGAAAGCAGCAGCAGGGAGAGTTTCATGGTTTGATCCAGGAGTTGAAGCTGCTTTCGCGCATATTTCTGGATGTCAGTGGGACAGTTTGAGCTCTTGTTGGAAGAGTTGGGATCACATGTGAGGAGGCAGAGGATAATATCAGAGAGCCGACTGACCCGGAGCAGCATGTAGCTGTGTGTCTGAGGTAAAATATTATGATTTTATTGTTCCCACATCAGTGTATATTGGTGCGCGTTTTGAGCTATGACCTCACATGCTGCTAAATGCAGCGCTCTGATTGGTCAGACCTGTTTGTTCAGAAAAATCGAACTTGAACCGAAAAATAAATGCTGCAAATTCGTCCTGTGAAATGACGAGGTTGGTGTGAACGGCTGCATTAAGAACAGGCGAGTCCGAAAAATGTTTTTAACGCACGAAACATTCGCACGGAATTTACGCGTCCGGTGTGAAAGGGCCTTTAGAGTGAAAATAAAGCCAGTCATGCAGTCCAACATCTTATTCAATATTTTACACCTACTACATCACTAAAGTCAGTCGGTCTTGTAAAGTTTTGAGCAACCATGACTCAGTCCTGACTGTGGCAACCTTTAAAACCCCCGTGTAAAACATGAATGATGGGTGATGTATAGTGGGTTGTATACTGTGCACATTGAGCCATGCATATTGCGATATAATCAAGACAGGGCCCTCCTTCTCCACCTCACCTCGGACATGACAGAGGCCTGGCTACCTGAAATCTTATTCTCCTCTCCTCTCTCCCATCCGGGCCCCCTCTAGCCCCGGGCCGGGGGCATGCCGCCCTCCCAGCCCCTCCAGAAGCTCCGCCCCTGCGTCTGATCCAGAAAAGAAGCTCTGATGTGAAGCAGCAGATCAGATCCCAGCAGGAAGCCGAAGTGAGTCGAGTCAAAGAGCTTCAGGAGAAGCTGGAGCGGGAGATCACTGAGCTGAAGCAGCTCTCACACACAGAGGATCACATCCAGTTTCTCCACAACTCCCCCTCACTGTCAGCACTCAGTGGGTCTACACACTCATCCAGCATCAGCATCCGTCCTCTGAGCTCCTCTGAGGCTGTGACAGCAGCTGTGTCAGAGCTCAGAGAGGAACTACAGGACATCCTGAGAGAGGGATGGACAAACATCTCACTGACACTCACTGAAGTGGAGGTTTCACTGTCAGCACCAGGACCAAAGAGCAGAGCTGGATTCTTCAGATGTTCCTGTGAAATGAGCCTGGATCCAAACACAGCACACACACAGCTGTTATTATCAGAGGGCACCAGAAAAGCAGCATCTCTGAAACAACAGCAGCCTTCTTCTGATCATCCACACAGAGTCACTGGATGGTGTCAGGTCCTGAGCAGAGAGAGTCTGACTGGACGCTGTTACTGGGAGGTGGAGGGGGGGGCACACAAACAGATGAGCAGAGCAGGGCCTCACATCACTGTTTATTGGGATACAATGGCAGATCCTGCTCACTGAGCTGCTGAGCACACAGGTCTGCATCTGTCTCCAACAAAGTGGCAGCTCCCCTCTCAGGTGCTCCTCCAGAGTAGGAGTGTACCTGGATCACAGAGCAGGTGTTCTGTCCTTCTACAGCGTCTCTGAGACCAGGACTCTCCTCCACAGAGTCCAGACCACATTCACTCAGCCGCTCTGTGCTGGACTTGTGCTTTTTGCTTCTGGAGTCTCTGCAGAGGTCATTAAAGTGAAAGGGTCAGAGGTCACTGAGGGACAGTTTGGTGTGTTTCACTTTCTTTGGTCTCCATCAGCATTGCTGAGAGCTCATTGTTGTTTCTGCTCTGCACAGAGGTCACCTGTCAGTCACACTTTATGGCTGCTGCTTATTGGTTGTTGTCCACTTAATGGAGGACTTTGATTGGCTGTTGCTCTTTCCTGTGTCTGCTCAGCCATGGAGGCTCTCACTTCTCTGCACTGATCATTTTGATGGAGCTCCATGTTTGTTCAGATGAAAATGTAAATGTCTCTGAGCTCCAGATGTTTCAGGAATATTTGTATTGACGTGTTTGATGTTGCTGCTTCTCTCCCACTGCATCAGCCTCAGCAGAGACATCAGCAGACCTTCACTGATCACCAACCTTTGCTCTCACTTTGGAAACCAGCACATCTACAACTCCAGTTCCTTCTTCCTCTTGTTCACACTGATTTAAACTGTGATCATCATGATGCTCATCAGTCAGGATGTGATTGGACACAGCTGAGATTGGGAGCTGTGTGGATGAAGTGGATCTGTTCATGAAACCATTGAACAAAAGTCATTTTTCAGGCTTTGATGGTTTCATGTTTGAACAAACTGAAACTTTCCATGATGAATAAAGCAGCTTTTTTTGCTCTTTCTGCTCATGTGTCTCATTGTTCTTGTTGCTTTCATTATTATCAGGTAGGAAACAGATGCAGGGCTGCAGTCATTGTGGAGCTGCTGTTAACCAACATCTGCAGCATTTTTACATTTAAACCAGTTCAATAAACAGCTTGTTGGCAGTTTGATTGGAATAAATGTCTGTGTAGATTCTCAGTCATCCAGGTCATAGTAGTCTCTGGAGCTTGAAAAAGGCGACTGGACTTCTTTTTGTTTCTTGAAGACGTTTCACCTCTCATCCGAAAGGCTTCTTCAGTTCTCAACCAAATGGTGGAGAGACCCAGGTATTTAAACCCCTGTGGGCGTAGTCCCCTGGAGGTGGTTATGACCCTCTATTGATCATGTGCTTGAACACATGTGCCCAGGTGTGAAGGGGGCGTGGGTCATATTTAATCAGTGGTTTCAGTTGAAACCAACTTAGGACTCCGCTCCATTGTTTCCTGTGGCCTATTGAGGTCACTGGAACAAAGGTGTGAATGGGGGTTGAGACGTCTGGGAAGGGAGCTCAGGACAGCACTGTAAGCGGGGGAAAGTTGGTGACGTAATCCACCTCCTCTGTTCAATGATGGTTGTTCACAGTGGACATAGATGGCTTCTTTCACTCCTCTTTCAAACCATCTGTTTTCCCTGTCCAAAATGTGGACATTGGCATCCTCAAAAGAGTGCCCTTTTTCCTTCAGATGCAGATGTACTGCTGAATCTTGTCCTGTCGAGGTGGCTCTTCTATGTTGTGCCATTCGTTTGTGAAGAGGCTGTTTGGTTTCCCCAATGTAGAGGTCCGAGCACTCTTCACTGCACTGAACAGCATACACTACATCGCTGATCTTGTGTTTGGCGGGTTTGTCCTTGGGATGAACCAGTTTTTGTCTTAGGGTGTGACTTGGTTTGAAGTATACTGAGATGTCATGCTTGGAGAAAATTCTTCTGAGTTTCTCTGACAAGCCTGACACATATGGGATGACAATGTTGTTCCTCTTGTCCTTCCCATTCTCTGTAGTTTGTGTTTGGCCTTCATTCCTGTGCATCTTAGCTGATTTGATGAAGGCCCAGTTGGGGTAACCGCATGTTTTGAGGGCTTTCTTAATGTGTGTGTGTTCCTTATGCTTCCCTTCTGCCTTAGAGGGAACACTTTCCGCACGGTGTTGTAGGGTCCTGATCACCCCAAGTTTGTGTTCCAGAGGGTGGTGGGAGTCAAAGAGGAGATACTGGTCTGTGTGTGTGGGCTTCCGGTAAACTTCAATGTTGAGGCTTCCATCTTCCTCGATAAGCACCGCACAGTCCAGGAATGGTAACTTGTTATCTCTGGTGTCCTCCCTGGTAAAACGTATGTATTTATCCACTGAGTTAATGTGACGAGTGAAGGCTTCTACTTCTTGGGTTTTGATTTTGACCCAGGTGTCATCTACATATCTGTACCAGTGGCTAGGTGCCTTCCCTTTGAAAGAACCAAGAGCTTTACTTTCCACTTCCTCCATGTAAAGGTTGGCTACAATGGGAGACACTGGGGAGCCCATGGCACATCCATGTTTCTGTCTGTAGAATCCATCATTGTATTTAAAATATGTTGTGGTAAGGCAGAGATCTAAAAGTGCACAAATCTGATCTGGGGTGAAGCTGGTTCTGTTCAGTAAGGAATTGTCTTCCTGTAGTCGTCTTCTGACGGTCTCCACTGCCTCAGTTGTAGGTATGCAAGTGAAAAGTGAAACCACATCAAAGGACACCATGGTTTCATCTGGATCCAGTACAAGATTCTGGACCTTGTTAGTAAAATCTGTAGAGTTTTCAATGTGGTGGGGTGTGATGCCAACAAGCGGTGATAAGATGGTGGCGAGGTGTTTGGAAATGTTGTAGGTGACCGAGTTTATACTGCTGATAATGGGTCGAAGTGGGACTCCTTCTTTGTGGATCTTTGGGAGTCCATAAATGCATGGAGTGGCTTCTCCAGGGTACAGGCGGTAGTAAGTGGGGCGGTCAATGGCTTTTTCCTTTTCAAGTTGTTGCAGGCAGCAAACAACTTTTTTCTTGTAGTTGCTTGTGGGATCACGTCTCAAGACCTCATAAGTATTGTTGTCACTGAGGAGTGTAGTAATTTTGTTGTGGTAATCCGATGAATTCAGCACAACCGTGCACCTCCCCTTGTCGGCTGGCAGTATGGTAATGTTTTGATCCTTGCTTAGGGCTGTGATGGCCTTCTTCTCCTGAATGGTGAGGTTGGATGGAGGAAGTCTTGCACTGGCGAGAGTGGCTGAAACTTTCATCCTGATCTGTTCTGCTACAGGATGAGAAATAAATGAGAAATAAATGGAATAAATGCAGCTTTATGAATGCACTTCATTCTTGCTTGTGCACAGTTTTATACTGGAGCTGCTTTATTTTTGGCTCTAATCAAGTCTACATATGGATGATTGACAGAGATAATATCAGGCTGATCTATGACTCAAATATATATGACTTGACCTCATCTTTTAGAGTTGGGACTCTGCAGTTGTGTAGCTCTGCTGTGTGTTTTGTTTGCATTATTATTGCTGTTGTTTGTCCTGTTAATGTTGTTCTGTTGAATAATGAAGAACAAAGGAAGAAAGTACATATTGCAGTAATACTTATGTACACTGTATTTGTAATACACACAGAACTTTGGTTTCTTTACAAACGCTAAAAGGCATCGCCTTCATTTTGAATTCACTTCAATTCAACTTTATTTATATTGCACCAAATCACAACAAACAGTCGCCTCGAGGCGCCTTTTATCATAGACTGTATATAAAAGATGGACAGCCACAGGGCAGCTCTTGTGGTTTCTATCATAGACTGTATATAAAAGATGGACAGCCACAGGACAGCTCTTGTGGTTTCTATCATAGACTGTATATAAAAGATGGACAGCCACAGGACAGCTCTTGTGGTTTCTATCATAGACTGTATATAAAAGATGGACAGCCACAGGACAGCTCTTGTGGTTTCTATCATAGACTGTATATAAAAGATGGACAGCCACAGGACAGCTCTTGTGGTTTCTATCATAGACTGTATATAAAAGATGGACAGCCACAGGGCAGCTCTTGTGGTTTCCAAAATGTTTGAGTTTTCTTTACGTTTGCTCTTTATTATGTTGCTTGGTTTTGAATTTCCCTCTTTGTCTTCTGTGGATCTCCTGCAGGACAATATTGCAAAAGAGACTTTTATCATTTTCCTGATTGAATCCAGACCTCAAAGAAGTGACCTTTGACCTGCTGTTAAGCTGTTTGATTGTCACTGATGCAGATTTTAATAACAGATTGCATGATTTTATCTCAGGAATGAGTAAAATGAGGGAATCTTTCAATGACGAGCTAAAAACTTGAGTTTTGTGTCAGTTTGAAGTCATTTGCTGAGTGTGATCGATTGTGAAGCACAGCCTGAAATGCTTCTCTCCAGTCTGTGCTGCGGTCCTGTGAAGGCTGAAGCTGCCAAACACTCCTTCATCCTGCTGACAGAGACAGTGGAGCTCAGCGCTCCTCAGTTTGTCCACAGTTTGACTTCACAGCAGCTCATCAGGCTGACACAACAACATGTTTGGACACATTTCCTGTTACAGGATAATACAGCCTTTATATACTTCATTAGAAATACGCCATTAAAGACTTACAGCAAACTGGATTCAGTCAAACAGAAGAGCTAAATATGAAAACACTGGAGCCATTTCACTGAACAAAGACAAGAATTTTTCCACCCGAGTGCAGGAATCTTTCATAGAACTTTCAGGGATTTGGAAACTCGTCCGGCCTTTAATGGAAAACACAACACACACATTAATATGCAGCGAGTGCAAAATAGACTTCCAAGCTTGAAATGATTGTTGAAAAAGTCAGCATTGAGCTGCAGCTGAATGAGAAGGTAAAGAGAAGCAAATGAGTTCAAACACTCGCCTTTAAAATCCTGCAAACGGGAAGATCCTGAAATTTAAAGACAATTCCAAACAAATATTAGAGCCCAAATCATATCAGCACGTCTGTGATCACACATCAATAGATTTATGGATCCATCAAGAACAGCAGCATCACAACAATGACATCAATCTGTGCTTTGAAGGCAACTTTGGCTCATTAGTAGGCCACAAACTGCTGCTGTCATCAACCCATGTTATCCAAGAGACAAGCGTATAATGATCAATGATCATGTGAGCAGGCAGCAATAAAGCCTTTAAAGCATGTTTTCAATCATGATCAAATATATGTGAGAACATGAAGTCAGGACCATGTAGTATACGCTTGGACTCTGATTTCAAATCAAAGCAGCAGATCAACAATAGTTTCACTGTTATAGTTCTAGTTGTGTCTGATTGGACGGCTCCAAGATGACCTCAGAGGTCAGTGGTAGTGCAGTGACTGTGAGTGTGAACAGGAAAGTGTCAGAGATGAGCACAGACTGCAGACAGAGCAAAGCTGAGCTGACAGGATTATTAAAGCTCTGCCTCTGATGGACAAACCCAGATGAAATAAGGATGCAAACAGCAGCATTCAAAGGCAGCGTCTTCAGGAGAACTGGGCAGCTGTGACCACAGGAAACCAGCCAAGGCTCTCAGAGATGCTGTGGCCCTAAATATGTCTGTTTCACTACAAGATCAGGAAGACTTTTCTTCTTCTTCTTCTTCATTCAGCTGGGACCACATTGGATCATCTTCCTCGTCCTCCATCACACCATCCCTCTGCAAGTGCTCCTTCAACACATCCATGAGTGTCCTCTGTCTGATTCCTGTCCTCCTCCTCCTCACAGCTCCATCTGCACCATCCTTTATCTGATGGAGCTGCAGGTCCTCCTCTGCACATCTGAAAACCTTCTGAGCTGTGAAAAAGGCCAGAGAAACAGCTGTGTGCCCTCCAACAGTGCTGCTGTCAATGCAGCTCAAACATGCCCATATAATACAAACACATTACTGTACTTTGGAGTTTGACCACAATGTTCTCCCAAAGCGTACAGCTGTGGGAGATGACCCTCAGTCCAGGTACAGTGGAGGTCAAGCTGTACCTGGGACCTATCCAGGTGAGCTAATCAATGATTCTAATCAATGATTTTAATCCATGTGTGGATGCATGTGACTGTGAGTGAAAGAGAAAGGGAAGGAGTGAAGGAGAGGAGGAAGCATAGAGAGGGAGGAGAGGAAGCAGAGGGAGACATGAGAGTAGGGGCGAAGTGAGGAGAGACTTGGAGGAAGGAAGAGACGGGAGATGGAGGAGAGAGAGAGGAATGTAGAGGAGCAGGAGAGGAAAGGAAAAGAGGAAATGATCTTTGTTCCTCCTTTTTCAGAGCGGCATGTATGCACACTTCTTCCATTTCTGTCTTCTTTCCAGCAGGATGAGCTGGATGAGACCGCGCAGCTTCGGAGCGCACACTCCATCGGGCCGCGGAAAAGCATCGACGTTCCCGGCGGTCGGCCCGATGTGACGCAGACGTTCCCTGAGCTCTACGGGACAGAGGCTTCATCTGCCACTCTGAAGAGGAGCAGGTCCACCTGTGTGAACATGAGTGTGTTTTTCAGCACACCAAACCATGTGATCCACATGCATACGAACTATGCAGCATCCTTATGAGCCAGTCCCATCGGACTCTGCCCACAGACCACATCAGGCTGTGAACTTGGATCTGCATCTAAGAGAGGCCATCATGGCATCAGTGTGGAACACGTGCAGCACAGAACATGTGTCCACACTGACCTGGAGCTGCTGTATATGAGCAATCACAGGGACTCGAACCTGCACGTTCCCCAGTACACTGGTTAGTGAGCCGTCAGTTACTGTCAGCAGCTGGATTTGTTCATGATGGGATGTTGAGTTAGCTCTGGTGGCTAGAATAGAAGAGCTCAGACTGCAGAGAAATTCTCTTCTTCTTGATACAAACTCCAACATGAGCGCTCACACTGGCAGGACACACTAAACTGTATGAAGGGCACCAAAAGGCCGCGGGCCGCAGTTTGAGAAACCTGCCTTTCAGGATAAATCCATGTGAAATCTATAGATTTCCACTTTTTGTTTGTTTTCTGCAGTTATTAATGATTCAGGATCATCGCTGATTCATAACTGTGGGCCAAACAAACAAACAGATGTTGACCTTTGACCTCTGGGAGCCTCTGATGGACAGAGACGTTATGCTTTGATCTCTAAATGGATCAGAAATGTATTTGTGAGCTCAAAGTGTCATTTTGTGTGCACAGCTGTGCTGTTGTACGGTGGCCCTGAAGTACAAACCACAACAACATTAACGAAGCACAATTACAAATTACAAAAACACAACATTAACAAAAAAATAACATTAACAAAAACACAACATTAACTAAGCACAATTACAAATTACAAAAACACAACATTAACAAACCGGGAAAGGTAGGTCCCAGTGGGAAAACCTGGGAAATCGCTGATTGGACGACGCCACTTTTGGCTTTTGAACTGGAAGTTATGGCATTCGCTCTTTCAATGTTTGATAGGCGGCTGACAGTCATATCTATGTATTGCCCTAACTGTGGGAAGGAGCTGGTTGAGCTGTCACCGAACTTTTGCTGCAGCTGTGGTGAGAGGATTCAAGAAACATGTGTCGGAGGTATTCCACAGCCTTCCAGTAAGTTCATAAGCATGAAGAATGGTTTATTTGTCTTATGGATGCAGTAACTTGCTAACCTTAGCGTGTCCAGACCGTGTCGGTTGTCATTTTAATGGGCCTGGTAAATTCAAATGCTGAATGAAAGGTGTACCCAGGTTTCAGTAATACAGCAGCATTTATAGGTCAAATATTAATGTCCGTTGCATTCTTGGGTGCTGTTTTCCAGGGAAATCTGTGTTGCTCTGGTTAGTTTGGCATGTCGTCTATAGGACGATGCATCTCTCTGATGTGCGACTTTGTAATTTTTTTTCCTTGACTTTAGTACGACAGGCTGTTCCACCCTGCCCGACTCCAGCCTTCAGCACCTTCCTAGAATATCAACAGAAAAACGAGGAGCGGTAAAAGTATTCTGTAGGGAGAAAGAGGTTAAAGCACAAGAGGAAAATAAAAGTTCGGGTAGGTTCATCATGGCTCCGACTGAAAACAAGCAGCTTCTATCTAGGGGTCTAGTATGAAGAAAGTTCAGCGTAACAAAGCTATGCAGAATAACTGATAACCAATTATTAAAATAATAGTGCAAATGTGTCCCAACATTTACTCTTCGTTACAATATGATTTACCAAGTTCAGCCTTATAAGCACCAAGAGTAAAAGGTCTTTGTGTCCCAGGGATGTTAATGACCTCTGTCCCATCTGGACACAGAAGAAGGAAAGGCCCATCTCTTACACATTTGCACTTTTTGACACACTTAAAAATAAGGACTCTTAAATATTTATTGATTCTTTATTATTTTAATAATTGGTATGGTTCTGTCTTCCAGGCATGTGAGCAGTTATTCGTGTGTGGCAGGCAGATGCTGTAAAATAAAGAATTAGTGTTAGCCACAAATATAATTGACCTGTGGTTAAAAAAAGTGTGTGTATTTAACTTATGTGGATATAGTGCAAGTGGGTTTGTGGTGCAGCAATCACTCACCTGTTTCTTCTTTTGTCCTTCCAGGGTGTTTCAGGCAAATGTGTCCCCGGGGGTCTGAACACTATTTAAAGGTTCCGGGAGAGACCAAGGAGGAAATTGGGTGGGGGGGAATTGTTTGGGATTGTTTAGGTATATTTTTAGGTGATTTGTAGGGGTATTTGGTTTTATTGTAGATATTGGGTTATGGAGATGTTTGGGTGATGGTTTTAATTGTAAATGTTGTTGTCTGACTGTGTGTTTTATTGTTGTTAAAATGTTTGGTACTCCTGCAAGTTGTGTAGCAAGGTGTGGCTCATCAGCAGCTGGGTATAAAAGGGTTTTTGTCTGTTGGTCGTGGTCTCTCTTTTTTGTACCTGGCTTCGGGGTTGCTGGAAAGGCCACACCTGCTTCACAGGGTGATGGAGTTAATGGTTTATGTTGAGCTTTAAGAAATAAAATGGAAAACAAAGTCTGCCTGAAATGATTTAAAGCCTTGCTGCTCGTGGTCATCTTGGCGTCACACATATCAAAGGTTTACTGTTTTCATCTGCTTGAAAAGGGACTTTGAAGAAGGTAAGCTGCGATGTTTGTGTGGAGTTTGGCACACATTGCCTAAACATCAACAAATATACATTTTGAAGTTGTGAAAGTAAGCATCACTGGCATAAATCAATCAAGTCAATAACATACATAGATTAGCTCCTACATGTCAAGTTACTTCCTAGAAACGTGAAAGCCAGACACTCTGGGATCTACTGAGTCATGACTTTTTACAGATGTTGTGTTTATGCATTCGGGTGTAACATTGTTTAACAAATATAATATTATCACTTAGTAGAAATTAAGTTAGTTTCTTTTCCATGTGTTGCAGCTGGAAATTTGTCAGACTTGTCTGACTCTGATCCAGAGATTGTTATTAAAGAATCCTCAGTTTGATCTTGCTGGTAGGTTCAATTTAAAATGTATTTGTCTGTCCTTTTGTTTGGTTGTTTGACCATCACGAGCACCATTTACCTTTTACCTCAACTCCACAGAACTATGTAAATGTTTTTATGTGAACTGCATTGTGTGTCTTTACTTCAGCCGTGGAACCTCTGGATGAAAGCAGTCCTTTACAACAAGTGGCAGAAACAAAGTTATATTTTAAGAATATATCATAGCATGATGTGTGTATGTGTACCAAAGGTATTTTAGCCTTTACTGTATTTGCATACAGTATGTATTAATGACATGTAGTCTGGTTGTTTGTCCTGTATGTGGTTATTGGAACATGTTTGTTTTTGAAGTGTCAAACATCCAGACATGGAAATAATTATTAGACCACCTTTGCTTTCTTCAGTGTCTTCTTCATTTTACTGTCTGGTACAAGTAAAGCTACATTTGTTTAGGCAAATACATTATCAACAAAAATAAGAGTTTACTCTGAAAACTTATATCTAATAATTTTCTACAAAATCTTTGTGACCAAAATCACTTTACTTCAGTAGCTGTGGCCAAAAACAGCGCTGTTAGGCATTCCATGTTTTTCTGTTTTAGTCACATGATGCACAGAATTACAGGGCAATAAAATAAACAGGACATTGAAGAAAGTCTCATAATTAATTCCATGACTGCATATTTTGATAATACACAATGATATATGCTTTTCTTTGCCCTCTGAGGAATGGTGTTGGGATCTTGTGATTTCAGATGAAGTACAACAGGTACTAACTCTTTTAAGTCTTTTTTTTTTTTTTGCCAATTTTGTTATTTGTAGCATTTACAGCAATTTTTGGATGTGAGCAGCAGAAAATGCAGAATGTGAACTTTTTTCGACCAACATTCATCTTGCAACACAATCCACAGATTTTCCTCAGTCCTTTAAACTGTTGGGATATTAAAATAGTTCTAAACTGGTCAAACATTAATTTTCACTCATTCTCATTTTTGTGTTTTCAGGTTATAGATTTGGATAACAGAAACGATCCAGGCGCCTGTGAATGTCTCACTGTCCAGAGCTCCTGTTACAGGTCTGTTGTATCTCCTGTAATTATTACAGGGGATGAGACAAAATGATAATTATTATAAATATATTTACTTTGAATCTTTTATATTTGACTTGTGTCATAAATTAAATGTTTGGTTCTAGAAAGCTGGAACTGCATGTTTATGTATTTTTGTTTTCATCTATGCTGTGTGCACATTTTTTGTCTGCAGAAACTACAAAAACCTGTTTGAAGCCATTGTGATCGATGACGAAGACGATGTTGAAGATCTCACTCATGACAGAAAGACCTGCCTGCACAAGAACCTGTTAGTAATTTGGACATTTTGTATTCAGTTAACCAGCATCTGTTCCTGCACATAATGACATTATGCAAAGTTTGATCAATCAGTGAAGAAGCACTGTATTTTTCGGACTATACGTCGCTCCGGAGTATAGGTCGCACCAGCCAAAAAATGCATAATAAAGAAGAAAAAAACATATATAGGTCGCACTGGACTATAAGTCGCACTTTTTTGGGGGGGGGGGGTTGATATAATCCGAGACCCAGAGCAGAAATTCCATCTTGAACGGCAATTTAAAATAATAATGGATTAAAGAACAGGACGAACACGGTTACGCCTACGTTATGCTAACGTAGCACATTCAGCTAAATGACGCACAACGAACACGTGTTCGGTATGTTAACGTAACATTAAGTTATTCAGATAACCATAGCATAAAGAACATACTAACAAGTTAACCAAACCATCAATCCATTGAATTCTTCATCCTCGGTGTCACTTCTAAACATTTCCGTACACTCCGTAGACGAAGCGCCGCTTCCTCTTCTGTGTCGCGTTAGTCAGACTCGTCGTCAGCTGCAGTTCCAATTATTCCAGCCTTTCTGAATCCCAACAGGATGGTTTGTCACTGAAGCCCATGTTTTCTTGATCCATCCAATGACTTCCAGGAAAGTTGGGTGGCGCATTCTCCCAGTTGCCGTTAAGCTGTGCTCTCCATCCATCATCCACTGCGCCCACAGGTTACGCAAGACTGCCTTAAAGCTGCAGTTCACGGAGATGTCAAGTGGCTGGAGTATTTTGGTTCATGTGTTATAAATGTCACATATACGTCGCTCCGGAGTATAGGTCGCACCCCCAGCCAAACTATGAAAAAAAAGTGCGACTTATACTCCGGAAAATACGGTACATACACTTTTTTTTTTTTTTTTTTTTTTAACTTTATTGCCAACCAAAAGGCAATTTCATACATTTTTATCCTGAGACTGAAATTGGGGCTTCACATCATTATTCGTACACTGAGTCCCAAATTTCCATTTACCATCATACAGGTAAGGTAGGACAGGTAACCCAACACAACAGACAGAGAGGCAGGTCAGAGAAATATGCACCTTTAATTAAGAAAAGTCACAATAGGCTTCCACAGTCTTTCAAAGCTCTGAGCTTTCAGGTGCAGTTGGGCAGTTAGTCTTTCCATTATATATACATGCTTAATTTTCTGTGTCCAGTGATGCATATTTGGTGGGTCGGGCTTCATCCAGTTGATTGTAATCATCTTCCTGGCCGTCATTAGAAGGATATGTAGCAGAGTTCTTTGGTCATGTGTGAGGTGATCAGAGAACACATCAAGTATGAAAGTTACAGGGTCAAAAGGGATGTTTAATTTTAGGATTCTCTCCAGTACCTCTTTAACATTTATCCAAAGGTTGTATCTGAGGACAGTCCCAGAATGTGGGTCTGATCGCCCACTTGGCCACAACCCCTCCAACATTTATCACTTCCACTGCTCTCTGAGAGAAAGCTTTTGAGTGGAGTTTGAAAAAATCTTATACATACACTGTGTTTAAAATAATTTGTTTTTCTAGAGAAACAAACGTGCAGGCACATGAAATTATTGCACATCTGGCAATTGACCAGCACATATTCTAACGACATGTTCATCAAGTTTAATGATGCTGCTGCCTTGAAGGGTTGGATACAGGTGGCCCAAGGCGTGAATTCCTCACACTTCTCATGAGTCATCTGAGAAATCGCCCCATCTTCAATGGACCCCCAGAAAACTGTTATCTTGTATGCAGTTCAAGAGGTGAGTCTTTGTAGGTATAGTGAAGTGGTTGTACTACTAAAATCAAAATTTCCAGAAACATCTCATATTTTTATCATAGGCAGGTTTAAGTAGTAATTAACCACAATAATTCTGTGCTCTGTGTAACAGCTGCCAGGGAAGATGAGTATTTTTTAGCAGGAAAGATGATTGCTGTATCCATTGTACGCGGAGGACAAGCACCACACTTTCTCTCAAAGAACCTGGTCAACCACATGATGGGGAATCCAATTTTCAGCACCACTGTAGAAGATGTGAAAGATGAGGAGATATTGAAAGTTCTGCAGCAGGTATGAAATGACCCAGGCTCAGGGAACAGATTCACTGTAGTGGAGATTAGTTTGACATTCAGATAAAGATTATGGTTGAGCCAATTATTTCAGCCTCTCTCAACAAATGTGAAGCCACAAATGGGATAATTTAAATTCTGTATTTGTCTTCATTAAAAGGTTGTCAAATTGATATTTTGGTAGTTTTCCTTACAATAAACCGCTTGTTCTATAATGAAGCAGAATCAGAGGAATCTCTGCACAATGTAATTTTATAAAACAGCACCATGTTCCAAACTGCTGGATGCCTCAGAGGTGTGAAGACATGTGAGAAGCAAGCTTTGGTGGAGGAGAATCTCAGATGGTACATCACTGACAGAAACCACAGAGCCGTTCAACAGTAAGTAATAATCTGTCTGCCATTAATGGCTGAAAATATTTTAAAACTGATCCGCGGTTCTAAGCTCATTATTTAATATGAATCATGCCAGTTGTTTACAGCAGCCACTGATATCATGAGACCTTTATTTATTATGAAAAGCTAATTAAGTAACAACCACGCAATCTGATGAGCAACAACAAATTATTACCTGATCATATCAAATGTAACCAGCTTCTTATTTTTTATTTATTTTTTTTATCTTCAGTTGCTAACCCATCTTTTTGCCCCTTCAGGTAAAATGTTAGGAATATATCAATACTTGCCAAATTTAAGTTTCACCATTTTTATCATCCACTAAGAAATGCATGTATAATAGAGTTTGTCTGTCAGCAGAACTCTAAAAGTTCTTTAATCATTATTCATGCTACATGATTACTTTTAAAAAGGATTTCTAAAAAATAAGCTGTTTGACAAAGAGTGTGAAAACATTTTTTTAAATGTTTAAATCATAATTATCTTTTTTTTTTTTTTTGCTTTACTAAAGATTTCTGAGCACTGTGACTGGTTTTGTGTATGAGTGGTCCTACAGAAACAGCTGAGCTTTACTTGGTGTATGACACTATTCATTTTAAATATGTCCAAATATATTAAACTAAAACTCTCATTGGCATTTACACATGTTGACAGATATGGAACAGTTCATATCTATGCTTTAAATCAATTCTAACACTGTTCTGCATTCATCATTAACAGATTCAAAGATGAACTGGCCAGTCTTGGTTTCCTCCCTGCACTGCAGCAGCATCCCATTGTTCTGGCCCCAGTCTAGTGCTTCTCTGCCAAAGGCCCTGACTGCTTCAGACTTGGAGACCATGTTCAGACCAGATCTCAGCCCAGCAGGAAGCAACAGGCGTCAGAAGGAGAGCAAAACACTGGGTTTTTGGTCAGATTATCTCCTTGATCCTGAAGGTTTGCATGGACAGATTGTGTGTTGTGTTTAGAATTTTTTTTTTTTTTTTAGTTATAATGAAAGGAAAGCAGAAATAAGGAAATTTATTTTCCTCAATGCAAAATCCAACAACTACAATGTTTACTTTCTTCTTTCAGAAAAAATGACAGCTGTATCTCTGGAAGATCTGCTGATGTTTGCTGCAGGTCTGGCAGCACTTCCACCAGCAGGCATAATGCCACCTCCACGCCTCCAGTTTCTAAGTGATTCACCTTTTCCAGTTGCAAACACCTGTGCAAATACACTGAAGCTGCTGCTTTTGGAATCATACAGTGTTTTTAAGGCAAACATGGACTTTGGGATCCAAAATGCTCCAGGATTCAGCTGTTATTAAATCTCAAAGGTCAAATGTCAGTCACTGATTGCCGTCCAGTCTAGTTCAGATGCTGTTGGCATACGACCACCGTAAGCTACTTTTGTAACACCTTGAAGCAAAAAGCTGCTTTACTGTTTTTGCTGTTTTTTGGTTCTCAGAGTGAAATAATTTACAGTACAGACGAGTTGAAACAAATGCTGGACACGTTGTTAAAATGTGTCAAGTCTGTCTTCAGGGTTTAGACTGAATACACGGTTCATTTAAAATGTTTTAATCCACCTGTCGCTTTGTATGTTCTGAATAATGTATCACTTTATATTTTAGCAGAAGGAACAGGAAACAAAAGATTACAAATTTGGGTTCAGGTAGTTTGTCATAAACCTGGCTTATCTTTCAGTAATAAACACAGTTCTGTGGCTGATTCCCAGTCTTGTGGCTCCTGTTGTCCATTTTGTCGTACAGCCTGTTGTAGGTATTCCTCGATGTTTTGATCACCACACAATTCAGTTGCTTGCCTTGCTTCAGGGAACACATCCAGTTCCCTCTCCTCAACAGCAAATCCACAGTCTCTTGACCCATATCTGCAAAATCAGAATAGAATTAATAGAATTGTGAAGCATATTTTCTACATGTACTACAAAGAGTTTAATATGTCAGATTTGTTTGCTGGCTATATGGATCTGTATAAGTGAGCACCAGAAGTGACAGCTCATAAATTAACTGTATCTTACTTGTACAATGATTAAAATATATTTCCCAGCTTGTGCTATAACAATACTGCATTATGTAATGCAGAAGGTGATTTCTTTCTGTGAAGATGTCAGTTACCTGTGAGGTAAGAGACAGAGTTCATCTGGAATCCCCCCAGGACATGATGCAAGTCTGCTTGGTTGGATCCTGTTTGTTCCAGAGGTCTTTGCATTCATCCAGGTCTTTCTGCAGAACCCTGCAAAAGAAAACATTTGCTTATGATAAGTAATTTTGGGAGAAAACTCAATATGGCATGATAGTTGGCAAAACAAGAATGTTATGAAATCAATACTGATCAGCTTCTACATCGCATCTACCAAACACAGATGTACCCACCTTCCTCTTGTGAGGAAAGACCACCATGACTCGATGCGTTGATTCCCTGTTGATGATCCGTAACTGTGGCTTGATGATCCAGCATAATAGTCCGTGTGCGCATGACGGAGGGTACACTGTATTGCTGCCAAAGTCCCATTCTCAGTCCCGAGGTCTGTTCGTAGTCTCATTGGTATCACTCCAAGACTCTTGACACAGTTTATATAATTGAGAGCAATGACAGAAGGATTGTTGTTGGTTGTTCCACAAACAAGCCACATCATTCTTCTTGAAAAACCATCTATACACCCTGAGAGCGCCAAGCTGAATGGCTTCAGTTTGTCGTAACCATCTACATGCCATATGTAACTGGGCCCCATGGAGTGATACGTGCGTCTTGTAAACCTGCGAGTCCTCAGGGCGATTCCTTGAGGATTCAGCTGTCTCAACAGTCTCATAACTCCATCACGTTTGACACGTAGCTTGTGTTCTTGTTTGAGAACTTGCCACATAGTCCGATAGCCAAACAACTGCCCTGGTCCTCTCAGCTCTGTCATAATGGCATGTCTCACCTCAGGAAGTGGAGAGTAGTTGTGTCGTCTGTACAGTCCAGCTTCTTTTAAATGCGTCTTCAGCGTACTCATACTAAATGAAATGTCGTGGTTAGTCCTGAGCAGGGTTATAATAGTTTTGGATTTTACATTATAGTTTAGTTTTAGTTAGTTTTTACTTTTTTTTCTCTAATTCAGTTAGTTAGGGCCCGAGCACGAACTGTGCGAAGGCCCTATTGTAATTGCTTCGTTTATTATTATTTTTTTTTTTTTTTTTTTTTTTTTTTTTTTATTAGGGCCCGAGCACGAACTGTGCGAAGGCCCTATTGTAATTGCTTCGTTTATTATTATTTTTTTTTTTATTATTATTAGGGCCCGAGCACGAACTGTGCGAAGGCCCTATTGTAATTGCTTCGTTTATTATTATTATTTTTTTTTTTTTTTTTTTATTATTATTATTATTATTCAGGCAAATGAATTGGCTTTTTGGGGGCTTTATCATATTCAAAAACTCATGAAACTTTGCACATCCGTCACACCTGGTGAAAATTTAAGTATTTTAATGGGCTCGGGCAAGGGCGCGCCCAAATGGCTCGCTAGCGCCCCCTAAACTGGAGCCCCACCGCTGTGTTTCACGTACATGAATGCAACTTCATACACATGTATATCATGTCCAGGCGCACAAAAAATCCTCTTGGAGCCATGCCCTAAACCCAACAGGAAGTCCGCTATTTTGAATTAATTATGCAAATTTGGCGATTTGCAGCCCTCACACTTTCTCTAATAACTCAGAGGTTTTAGACGTTATCATCTTCATATTTGGTTGTCTAACCTACACCCCCAGGGGAATCAAAATCTCGAAAATGGTGAGTTTTTGCCAAGGGGGAGGGGTCCTTATGCCCCTTTGAACTTTGATCATTCGCCATGAAATTTTGATTGCCTCTCATTCATACCTACATGATCCAATGTGCATCAAACTTCTCCAGTAGGATAAGGGTGCCCCCCTGAACACATACATATGACAATATTTAATATCAGTCGCAGCGCCACCTAGTGGGAACAGGAAATGTCATATTTTACACTTGGAGGTCCAGCTCCAAGGTGGTTTAGCAGAACCATCTCAAATTTCACCTGGAAAGCCTTAAGAAGTTGGACTTACTGTGTTTCAAAACTGTGAGTTTTTGACAAAAGGCGTGACCCTTATGGGACGGCAAAGTTCGATGATTCGCCATGAACACAAAAATGGCTGTAACTCCAAGCCAACTTGCCCAATCTGGCTCAACCTTCAGTGGTGTGATAAGCATGCTGCCCTGAACACACTCATATGCATAAGTCCATAAATGTTAGAGCGCCGCCTAGTGGCAGCTCGGAATATCTTAAAATAGCATGTTTTTTGAGTAGCCCCGGAGCTACGTTTTCTCTACATGTATGAAAATGTACAGGCTCATGTAGCATACTAAGACGTACAAAAAAGTCTCTTGGACCCATACCCCAAACCCTACAGGAAGTCGGCCATCTTCAATGAAGGTGTCAATTTTTTGCCATTTCCACGCCTGCTATTTGAACGAACTTGTCCTAGGGCATTTGACCCAGTGACACCAAATTTGCTCCACATCATCTAGACAAGGAGCCCATCAAATATTGTGGAAATCTTTACAAAATATTAAATGGCCTTATCACACCAGGCCATTGAAGTTGGCCTTCGTTTTTCTCCCTCACCCCCAAAATTGTTTGTGCACTTGTTCGCACATGCTTTGTCTGATCAGGCTGAAAATTTAATCACTCATGTACACACCCAGGCTGAATCCATAACTACAGATTCAAGACTGTAGCGCAATAGCGCCCCCTACAGAAGCAAATGAAAATTTGTATGACCGTCCACAGAATTAGTTTTGCTCTGAAATACATGAAATATCTTTCACCATTCCTTACAAAATCCTCATCTATTTGATAAGCCTCCTGCCCTGAACACATTGATATGCATAAAGTCCATAACGTTAGAGCGCCCCCTACTGGCAGCTTTAAATATCATAATATACCATGTTTTTTAGCTAGCCCCTGAGTTACATTTTATCTACAGCTCTGAAATTTTGCACACTCATGTAACATCCTAAGACATACAAAAAAGTCTCTTGGAGCCATACTCCAAACCCTACAGGAAGTCCAGCATCTTCAATTGAAAGTGTCAATTTTTGCCATTTTCAGGCCTGCTATTTGAATGAACTCCTCCTAGGGCATTTCACCCAGTGAGACCAAATTGGCTCCACATCATCTAGACAAACAGCCCATCAAAAAAGTCAATCAGACCCATGCCCTATTTTGCATGCTGGAGCCGTGACCACACCCCCCAAATATTCCATTGCGTCTATGCCGAGAGCAAAGATACCTTTCCTATAAAAGAATTCAACTTTCTAGAGACCCATCACGATCACAAGACCTCCGAGTGCGGCACGGGTCAACGAGCGCCACAGGTCGACGCGCGCGGAGTGCGAGGGCCCGATATCACCGCTTGCGGTTTTAATTATTATTATTTTTTTTTTTTTTCATTATTCAGGCAAATGAATTGGCTTTTTGGGGGCTTTATCATATTCAAAAACTCATGAAACTTGGCACATGCGTCACACCTGGTGAAAATTTAAGTATTTTAATGGGCTCGGGCAAGGGCGCGCCCAAATGGCTCGCTAGCGCCCCCTAAACTGGAGCCCCACCGCTGTGTTTCACGTACATGAATGAAACTTCATACACATGTATATCATGTCCAGGCGCACAAAAAATCCTCTTGGAGCCATGCCCTAAACCCAACAGGAAGTCCGCCATTTTTAATTAATTATGCAAATTTGGCGATTTGCAGCCCTCACACTTTTTCTAATAACTCAGAGGTTTTAGACGTTATCATCTTCATATTTGGTTTGTCTAACCTACACCCCCAGGGGAATCTAAATCTCGAAAATGGTGAGTTTTTGCCAAGGGGGGAGGGGTCCTTATGCCCCTTTGAACTTTTGAGATATCATTCGACCTGCATGAAATTTTGATTGCCTCTCATTCATACTACATGATCCAATGTGCATCAAACTTCTCCAGTAGGATGAGGGTGCCCCCCTGAACACATACATATGACAATATTTAATATAAGTCGCAGCGCCACCTAGTGGGAACAGGAAATGTCATTTTTTACACTTGGAGGTCCAGCTCCAAGGTGGTTTAGCAGAACCATCTCAAATTTCACCTGGAAAGCCTTAAGAAGTTGGACTTACTGTGTTTTAG